>NW_009732409.1:0-10121 GCF_000703405.1 Apaloderma vittatum | reverse complement strand
TCCCCCACCAGGCTCCCCTGCCTGCCCCCGCCCCAACAGGGAGTGACCCACCCCTGGGGAACCTCAGGGCTCCCTGCCTGATTTTTCTGTAGGTCTTACCTTACTTACGTAGATCATCTTATTAAGGGAAACAATTAGAGGACAGATGAAGGAAATTCAGTTCCTCAGTTTGTTTCCGAGGTATAAAACCAGGAAAAATGACAGTTTGACAAGCCGAGGATGGGAGTGAAGTGAGACAGATGCTTTAAAAGCACAATATTGCATCTGGAAATTTGTATCAACTTTGAGGAGAAAGTGGCTAGTAAGTCCTGTGCTGTCCTGCTTACACTGCAGTCATGCACTGCAGGCACGATGGAATATTACCTCGAAGTGTCCATTAAATTCTCAAGCAGCTGCTGAAACAGCACACAATTAGCTTAGAAAACTCTGCTGCAGGGTATTGAAAGGACCATGGGTGGGGTGAGTAAAGAAAGTAAGAAGGTGCTATTTATAGAAAGAAAAAATCACTACTGTAATACAATGTTTCAATCTTTTTTCAAAAGTCATAAATCCTTACACCGGCTGCAGCCAACCTCTACAGTTATTTCAGTTAAACCAAACTGTCCCCACTGGCATGCTATTTCACAGCTTCTGCTGTCAGTATTTCTGTGAAAATTCATGACATTGGGTATATATTACACCAGTTACACAGTAGATACACAGTACAGTTATATATGCATTTCCTGGATGAGTACATCATTATTTCTTTTTTCTCTTGTCATTACCATTGTTCAGATTTGGTGTAGATATCACACATGGAATATTCACCAACACAGCATGAGCCAAGGCACAGCTGCTTTAAGCTAATGACTATGGATGCAGAGATTTAGCCAGTCTATGGGCTCAGGGGATATGGTGAGATACAATGAAAGCAGCTTCATAAATATGACACTTTTTTAGTATGCCAGCTCTATTTTGCTCAAACTCTTCACTAATTTTAAAAATAATTTTAAGTTTTTTTTTTTCGAAATACACAAATAAAAGCATTTTAATCGTGTGTGTGCTAGAAGCAATTAGCCGAAACAGAGCCAAAGAAGTTTTTACGTCCGTCTTCTTGCAAACCTCTTTGCTTACATTCTTTTACCATTTGGCTGGGAAAGCACTTCTACGATAAATACTGAAGATTAATTCAAAAGAGAAGGCTTAAATAATCTGCAGAAATACTCTATATCATATTTCTTCAGGGAAATAATGTTTAAATGTATTGATGTCTTCTCTAGGTCCATTTGGGAAATCAGACAGAGAACATCGATATTCGCTTCCTAATCTTATTTTACTGGAAGCTCCTTGGCATTGCTCAGGACTGTGGCAGATGGTCCACCTCTGAGCAATGAGCTCTTTCACATCAGGGGTTAGATTTTTTTTCATCTTCCAGCAAATCACAGAATCCCAGAATATTTCACATTGGAAGGGGCCCACAAGGATCATTGAATCCAACTCTATACTCCTGACAGAACTACCTAAAACTAAACCATATGACTAAGAGCATCATCCAGACGTTCCTTGAACTCTGACAGGCTTGGTGCCGTGACCACTTTCCCAGGGAGCCTGTTCCAGGGACTGACCACCCTCACAGTGAAAAACCTTTTCCTAATGTCCAGTCTGAGCTTCCCTTGACTTCTGAGCTTCATTCCATTTCCTCGTGTCCTATTGCTGGTCACCAGGGAGAGGACATCAGTACGGCCTTCTCTGCTGCCCCCCTTGAGGAAGCTGCAGACTGTGATGAAGTCACACCTCAGCCTTCCCTTCTCTAAGGGGAGCAAACCAAGTGACCTCAGTCACTCCTCACCAGACCTGCCCTCCAGACCTTCCAACATCTTGGTCGCCCTCCTCTAGACACAACCCAGTAATTTGATGTCCTCCTTATATTAAGGCAACCAAAGAAATTGCTGTTTGCAAATGAAGCTTTCCAATATTAATTCTCTCGACATTCTCTTCCAACATCCTATGGAACTTTGTTGCACTGAAAACTTAGACCAATTATTTTAAAAATGAGTAATAACAGCTCTACCCTATGTTTCAACATCGTCACAACTTGCCAAATATAACAAGCATATTCTGTATGACTGTCTGAACCACAATTGCAGAAAAATGAAGCCTGAAAAATATATGCCAATATTGCAAAGGATCAGGAAAAAGCAAAAAAACTGTGACTTACGACTAGATATTCAGCTTTTGATTTACCGTAGGTATGCGAGTTTATTTTTGAACCATACTTAGTTACAAGTCGTGATTTAACACTTTAACGTCTGTTACTTCTTTCCACAGAAAATAAGGCAAATACGTGGACTAAACATCCCTGTTGACATTGTACCTCCAATTTTTTTGGGTATTCTTGAAAATTACCTCCCAGTAGTACAATTACATTTTCTTGTACTCACTACAGTATGCTGTACTCACACAGCTTTAAACTGCCTAAAGTTCTGAAAAAAATCATTCTACTTTAACACACTGAAAGCATAACGTATTTTTAAACACATTTTTATAATTTTGATAAAAACTAAATTTTATGCTCTATGGAATACGTGATGGAGCCATGTGTATGCATGGACATGATGGAAAAAAATCACTGACTCCAATTACAAAACATTACAGCAACTTAATACTTTGGCAACTATAACTCTTCTCCCCACACAAATCAGCTTTTCTTTTCTCAAATACAATAGATTGCAACTGAAATCTGGGGGACTTTTTAACAAACATGTTCTCAGCAGTCGATATTCAATCATGATTTATTAAGTTTATAAAAAACATAATATTTTTCTGATAAAAAGCGGATCTACAAATATTTTGTAATTGTCTCTATTCATCTGGCCAACAGTAAGTGTGCTGCCATAAATGTTTCCATGTGAAAAAATACATATATTTTGACTGCATGGTTATACATTTACAGCAATGACTTTTTGACTAATATACATGAAAACATTTGACTTTGCTGGTTATTTAGTCCAGAGCATGAATATTACCTCAAAACAGGAAGCATGTGCAATTGTAATCTAAATACAGAGCACATCGCATAGAATCTCTTTTGACATTATGTTGGTAGTACAGCCTGATCCGGAGCACTGCACCAGTCATTCCCAGAGAACACATTGCAAGGTTCAGAGAACAGAAACCAGTAAGACCAGGATTGTTCAGTACAGTGAAGAAAAAACAGAAACACGATAAAATGTCATATAGGTGGCACAGGGAAAGTAAGCTGGTGACTTGTTTTCCCAGCAGCATGATGTAAATAAAGGGGCAGTCAATTGTACTAAAACCTAGTAAACTCAAAGCTAGTAAGAAGAAATATGCTTCGATTCTTCAAGTAATTAGACTGTTGAAGTCTTTAGTTCGGTGTTTAATTAAATCTTTCAAAATTCTTAGCATCCAGAGGGACAAGATGTTCTCATGGACTGAGAGAACATCCACCAGCCTTGCAGCAACGAACAGACAACTTTCGATGAAAGTGCCTCACCTTTGTCAAGTTTTTTATTCCAAGTTTACAAATAAGATTTTTTGACTGTAGTTTTTATCCTGCATCTAGTCATTGCATAGGATCCTTTTTGCACTTCTTGTGTCTGCGGCTTATCAGTCTTGGAATTAGGAGATTGTGCTGATTAACTAATAACAAGCATGGTTTAGTATTAGCAGTTTCTCAGAAAATCTAGTAACATAAAGAAAGCTAAGGTTTTGATTTATCAAATAAAAAAAAAGAATCATTTAGCTCAGTAGCCAGTGGTTTTGAAGGCAGGGCACCAGTAATCTAAAAAATATTCAGAGATCTCATGCATGTTTTAATATGCACTAAACTTGTGTTCACTTGGGAGCTTCCAGGTTATGTCAGGGAAGTTGGTTGTTAAAATTATCTTCAGAAACAAATTAAATAGCTACTCAGCTAAACCTACCTGAATGCAAGATACAGAATGAGATTCACACATCTTTCTGTGGCCAGAAGACTCTTTCCTTTTCCAAGGGCCATGAACCTTCTGAGGCTCTAATACCCTACTTGGAGACCTCACGTCTGAGAGATGAACCCCACGTAAGATCTGTTGCTGGTGTGCCTGCACCTGAAATGAGAGACCCACATCCCAGTTCCTACTGTACCTGGTGGTTTGAGCCACAGAAGGGACTAACATCATGTGGCAATTGACTTCCACTGTGTGGCTCTCAGCCGCTGTTCCACTGGAGTACCATGGTGCAAAACCGTTACAAAGATCACCATGAAAGCCTGTATTTCAAGCCTAGCTATCTACATACTCAAAGAACATTGGAGACACTGAGTCTTGAAGTAAGATCCCACCTCAGCTCAAAATAAAAAAATATAAAAATTGGTTAAATCTAATAGCCATCTGAATCTACATCTGCTTTAATACCAAATAAAACTGGACTCCACCCAAACACCTGCTTTGCATTCCAAATCTTTTTATGGTGCTATATACAGGATGCTCAGCGTTTATTTTAGATATCTGCATTCTCTAAAGTGAATACACACTTGTGCTGGTTTGGGCTGGGTTTGGCTAATTTTCTTCACAGTAGCTGGTACCGGGCTGTGCTTGGGATTTGTGCTGGAAACAGTGGCAGTACCACAGGGCTGTTTTAGCTGTTGCTGAGCAGAGCTTACACGGAGCCAAGGCCTTTTCTGCGCCTCACCCCACCCATGAGTAGGCTTGGTGTGCACAAGAAGTTGGGAGGAGACACAGCCAGGACAGCTGACCCCAACTGACCCAAGGGATGTCCCAGACCATATGACATGTTCATCACATAAATCTGGGGGAAGAAGGAGAAAGGGGAGGATGTTCAGAGTGATGGTGTTTGTCTTCCCAAGTCATCGTCACGCGTGATGGAGCCCTGGTCTCCGGGAGATGCTGAACACCTGCCTGCCCGTGGGGAGTGGTGAATTAATTCCTTGTTTTGCTTTGCTTGCATTCAGGGTTTTTGCTTCACCTGTTAAACTGTCTTTATATCAACCCACGAGTTTTTTCACTTTTACCCTTCCAATTTCCTCCCCCATCCTGCTGAGAAGGAGTGAGTGAGAGGCTGTGAGGGGCTTAGTTGCCAGCTGGGGTTAAACCACAGCAACACTGAGTATCAGAAGCCAAACAGTAACATTTACAGAATGCATGTTAAAAAACCCCAAATATTCATCTCATATCACCTTCAGAGATGTTAATCTGGTTAATTAACTCAGTTCACACCTCCAACTCTGCTATAGTGGTGACATTATTACTGGTTAGTATTACTAATGGTATTTACTTGTTTATGCTGTCAGATGAAAGCATAAGTAAAATCTCCTTACATGGTTCAGAGGACTAGTCATGCTAAGAAATAAATTCTGGCACTCAATTTCTAGTCTCCCTACATACATTCTGTGTAAATATGCTGTACAATTGCTCTGGATCAATTGGCTGCTGAAATTTCCCCTCATTTGTCTTCAAAAGTAGGGATTAGAGGCATATAGACATTACAGCTAAATCTGAGTGACAGTAAGCACTTGAAAGAAAATAACTGATTTTTCAGAAAAATATTTTCATGAGGTGAAACACAATAGAAAAAAATGAGAAAGGTAAAGGGGACTCCATCTCCTGCCATGATGCAAGTAACATCCAAACTACTCAGTCACCCAAGAACAATGCAAAAACTTGTTCACATCTGTTTGTAATTTTCTTTCACCCTTTGCTATTTCAGAAATTTCCTCTAATTCTTAATATAATCTAATTTCATGTCTTAAAAATGTCAGATATAGAGCATCTGCAGCACAGAACTAGGGCAAGGCAGTGACTTCCACCTTCGGGTACACTCAGTGTAAAGCCAAGATATGCTGTGACGATGCTATGGTGATATTAACCATCAACATGATCAGCATTTGCAATCTTTATTAGCTCTTGGTGTTTACCAGCCAATGGCCCAGAGGCCACATGGACCACATAGCTCACAAAGATTCTCCGGCTGGGGAGCACAGTGAGATTCATATTTTCACCCCATGTCCATATAACATTTTGTAACTACATCACTTAGACCAGCTGCCATTTTTTTCATCATTTCTGCACTTGCAGACAGCCACCAAAGCTTCATAGATACCATCATCAGTTACATTAGCCAAGTCCTTCAGAGTGCAGGATGAAGGTACATACACTTACACCACAGCTGCATCTAAGCAGTCATACACGCTAAACAAAAACACAGAACAGGAACAGCATGAATGGCTCACAGAAGTGTGCTCTTTTGTTTCAAGCTTGAGGCAGAACATGGATTTGATCACCTTGTTCCACCTTGGCCACCTGTGAAAGACAGAACAAGTGTTAACATGCTCGGTGCTCCTCAGGTTGTAACTACCTTCTCCCAACTCCAAAGGGGAAGGCTGGCTTTTCAGTCACCTACCTGTCACTTCGTGTGTTCAGTAGTGTTCAGCAGCCAGATGTTGAACAAGAGAAATCACTGCTTGAAGAACCTGCTGCTGAGCGCAGGGCTTACCTGAGAGCATGAAACTCGGAAGTTACTGCAGAACTTCCTTATGTGAGGTTTTGGAGTCACTAACCCCCATTATCACCATATACCTGTACGGGCATCTATGTGTACACCCAAATACATATGCACACACAGACTGAAACATTCCTGACCCTAAGGAACTCTATCCTCTCAGCCATGCTATAGCTTTACCTTTAGAGAAACAATATTTCTTTTCCAGATAAACATGTACCCTGAAGCAAAGTCCTACGCGGTGGTCGGGCATCCACTGGAAATATAATGAAACCTAACTCAGTGTAGGTATAACCTCTTCTAATGCTTTATTTCTAAAAGCAGATTTCAATACCTGTATTTCTTTTCATGTTATTACACAACTTTGTGTTGTGTAGTTACAGTTTATTTTTAAAGTCTTTACTGAAAACCGTTTTACTTTCTCCCATGGTAATGAAACAAAGCGGATCTGAAGAGATCTGTTACAACTCACCCTTACACTGAAGTACCAAACCATTATCGTGTCTGCACAGGTTTTCAGCAACAGGATGAGTGTGCACGCACATGTCTTGACATCTAACGTTTTAAGAACTATAATAAAATATTTTGCATCCCCAGAAATATGCTTGCTACATCTATGAGAAAGAAACTCTAATGGTCCTAGGGCCACAGGATAATCACTTAAGGGTACTTCTATAATATAAAAGTCTAGGGGATTTTTTTTTTCAGTGAGTTTATACTGAAAGTGTCTATTCTACACAGATGTTAAAGCTTTCAACTTTTGTATAACAGTAAAGAGTTGTGTACTTCATTAAAATTTTGAATCCCACACTGTACAGGTGTACATTGCAGACAGTATGGGAATACAGCTTTGAATTTTCCTAACCATCACAAAAAGGAAGCAACGATTAGTATGTTAACAACTGGGTTTAGAAGAGAATATAAAAATTACTTACACTAGCTTCTCAAATTCACAGAAACCAAGACAATATAAAATGAAGTGCATTAGAAGTTCATGTATTTGTGAATAAAAAATTCAAACTGTAATTGTATACTATGTAATTATCACAGAGAGGTACTTACAGATAAAATGAACTTTTACTGCTGATTTTTTTTCTAGTAACTATAGAGGTAGTTGTGGTAATTTTTCCTGATGTGTCCAACGTTTCTCAGAATCCCTGCCATGTATTTTGAAAACACTCATTGTCTTTCCTTGGAGAAAGTCACAGAGATGGATGACCAGTAACTAGCCTTCCACATTTAACTATTGTGTTCAGCTACTATGATAATTATTTTAAACTTTTGTAAAGATTAAAAAAAAAAAAGCTTGAAAGATAATAAATGCTTAAAAATTGCACACAACATGCTGAATACATCTGTTTCAGAAATAGTCAATAGGCTTACTGTGGCTTGTGATGTTACCCAAACATACAACATGTGAAGGGGACTCTTAAGCACACACTGATTTGACCAGTCATCTGTAAACAAAATCTGCATCATGACTCAAAGTGCTATTTCCAACCAGCAGCTGTGACTCTCCTACCTTGTTCTGCAAAAATTAGTTTTCATATTTTAATGAAAAGTCTCTTTTCCCCTTAAGATTCTAAAGCCATTTTCCAATGAGTTAAACCTCTTCTGTGCACTGCCCATCGAGCCACCGTGTTCTAGTACTGCATCTAATCATGTGCAAAACATACACATCCAATGAGATTTACTAATGTTAACTACATCTCCCATTAAATATTACAGTAATATTTATGTACATAATTAACTTATCACAAACGTGCCAGTGGGATAGAGACCACCACACTGAGTCAATGTCTCAGGGACAGAAGGAAGGAGATGTCCACAAGAAATACCTACGGACAGGTTGTTGCAATGTGTTAGTGGGAAAATGTGAGGTTTTCTTAAATAGATTGCATTTATTGAACCAGAGAGCAAACCTTCTCTCATTAAAGCATCACTCAAAATGAACAACAAAGTAATGGCTTCTACTTTAAAGCTCCGTTCCTAAAACACTATATATTGGTAAATTATGGGCAAAATATATATACAAACATATATATATTCAAGATCAACTCCTTTTAAAAATGCTACTTCTGCTCGTTTCCACAGTTACTTTCTGTATTATTTTCTTGATGTGAATCCACATCAGAAGAAACTACAAATGAAGCTAGAAGTGACCAGTAAGATGGAGACCAAAAGCAGTTCTTACCGTGCAGGCAATTATATGAAGAGGAATAAGGAACGTCATCTTTTAGGTGACAGCAATGCCCTAAGCGGCTACTTCTATCCTTAGTCTTCCAATTCATACGCTCTTTAAAGAAAAGTAATTTTATGTCTTTTCCCTCACCCACTCGTGCACACCAAGAAGCTTTACCTACCTCTTGTAGAAAATATCCTATGAAGGACAGAAAACAGCGTGCAATAACTGTAAGCTCTTTAAGAACACTGATAAGAGTAATTTTTAGAATATTAAATGAGCGAGAGACAAAAATGCAAACAAGTAATTTATGCAAAAGTTAATGAGCAATTTCTTTCAGTTTAGATATATGACTTCAAGGCATGCACATTTATTAATAAAGATTTGCAGTCACGTCCTCTAACTCCATACACATGGCTTGCACTAATTTATGGATATAGAAATTTTGAAAGATACCGGCTCTGGTAAAGCTTCAAAATATTAAAAAAAGTCTTCCCAGTTCTCACTTGTGTCTTTCGCTCTGTCTCTGAGTAAGCTAGTCAGACAGGCTGGCTACTCTGAAAGAAAACTCAAATGATCCTAGTCAATCAGAAACACACTGGCAGTTTTGTTGTCGCTGTTACTGCTGCTCCGTTTTTGTGTTTCACATTTTTTTTCAGAAAAATTCAAGTATACACCTACTGCTTTCCTATTGGCTGAAATACACAATACAGATAGTTTTAGTCTAAAAACAAATTATGTCAGAGTAGAGAAAAATATAATACATGCTTTACTAATCCTATTTCTTTGTGATAACATAGGATCCCCAAGACAGTTTCTCAAAAAGAAGTATTAGGAAAGTGACTTTTCTTCTGCATCTCTAATAAAGCAGCAGCAGCAGAAGGAATATAAAGGGATGCACCCAAACCTCTACAAAACAGCAGTAGTCTGTAAGTAACAGACTGCCTTATCTACCATGGAACATCCACTTATTTTTTATGATCGGGTCATTTAGGACATTCCATCATCAACAATTTGAGAAAATTGTTCTACCCAAATTCAGCTACATAGAATCACAGATTCATTTAGTTTGGAAAAGACCTGTAAGATGATCAAGTCCAACCATTAACCCAACATCACCATGACCACTAAACCATGTCCCAAAGTGCCACATCTACACATTTTAAGGCCTTTAGGGATGGCAAATCCACCACTTCCCTAAGCAGCCTATTCCAGTGCTTCACCATTCTTTCGGTAAATAATTTCTCCTAACATGCAATCTCCCCTGGCACAACCCGAGGCCATTTCCTGTTGTCCTATTACTCAGTACTTGGGAGAAGAGACTGACCCCCACCTTGCTACAATCTCCTTTCAGGTAGAGAGCAATAACATCTCCCACTCTGCCTCCTTTTCTTTGAGCTAAACAACCCCAGTTCACAGAATCACACAGAATCACAGAATC
>NW_009732408.1:39804-44461 GCF_000703405.1 Apaloderma vittatum | reverse complement strand
CCAGTCCCTAACGTTCTGTGATTCTGTGATTGAATCCTGCAGTACCCTTCCCAGTCCATATGGAGACTGAAGTCTCAGTGACAATTCTCTCTTTCTTTGGCACATCAGATAACCCGACCTGTTTCCAAGGAGGCAAAAATAGTAGTGCTGTGATTATAAGTGTGGGCACTGTTTGGAGTATTTATGCCATTTGCCATAAACACATATCCTACCTGTGCTTCAAAACATTCAAAATTTGGGGTCAATATCTCATCAAAAAAGAAACTCTGGCTCAGCTTGAATACAGACAAATTGTATACAGATCAGCGGCACAAAAGTTGTAAGTGTGTAACATATGTCAATCTCAAACCAGCCAGAATCCATGCAGATTTAGCAAAGACTTAGTCTAGCCCTTCATCCAAGCCATCTGAGCTCATGGTGAAGACTACTGTGGGAGGCTGTAGGAGACATCTGTACTAATTTAATGATGGTTGAATCACTGTCGATTTTCTCTACCCACACAAGCTTGGCAGTGCTCACACCACTCTGTGAGCACGGAACAGCCAAGACCCCATATGGGGTTCATACTATACTCTCCCCATTCAGCTGTTCTTCACATTTTTCATCTGGGACATTCTTCTTAGAAAGGACAGGTGACCAGCTATCCTGCATTGATATCTGTTGGGCTTGTGAGCAGCAGAGAAGATTCACAATATACACTAGAATGAAGTTTGGAGGCCAAAAAACCCTTTATGACTTCTCAGAAAGGAGAAGAAGAAGAAAAAGAAACACTGTAAAAAGATAAGTACGAGATACAATATGGAGAACTGAAGTTTTTAAATGATACCCTAGATATAAGAATGACACAAAATTCAAATATCTTATGCTTTTCCTGCTATTTATCTAAAAGAACTCTACTGAGAGAACCAAATGACAGCTGGTTAGCTGGGCAGCTGACAACTTCAGATTCAGTACTCATCTATAAATAATGATTATTAATTACTTGTATTACAATAACAAACAGAGGTCCTTGTTGGTACAAGAACTCCATTTATACTGGGTGGTGCAAACTTCACTGAGCTTACTTCGCTGACCTCTGCTTATGGTGAAATAGCAAACGGCATTTTTTTTCCTTTCCTTTTTTTTGAAAAAAAAAGGACAAGGAAGAATGAAACCGGAATACGTAATTTTAGATATTATTTTGTAAGACATTGGCTAATTTCTACAATTTCCTTCTATGGATTCAGTACAGCTCAAACTCATGGGAAAAAGGAGCTGAATTACTGCATAAATTTCTAGACCTAAGATGGTTTTTTGTGTTTTTTTTTTTTTAATGTGAATGGTTTTAGGATCTGATGTAAGACCCAGGAAATCAGTGGGAGTCTCTGCCTCAAACTTCAATGGACACTAGGCAAAACCATTTGAAATATATGGAGAGTTATAAAAAAAAAGATTCAGAACCAAAGACCCCTCCATCAAAAGAAAAAGAAATCACAGCTGACATCTACTTATTAAAGCATATTACAACTCCATAATTTATAGTCCAATCAAATTCAGAATTTACCACTAGCCTACACGTTTATTTTTTGTATTTTTCCTGGTAACTAGTAGATCAGAGGTCTAACTGACTTTCATACAAACTAGATAAATAACGAGATTAACAATTACCAGACTGTGAGATAATAAAGTGTTGAAAATAGCAAGACCCTGAAGTAAAGTAAAATATTTGAGATTATTTATCAAGTCAGTAAAGCTGTCTTTTCACATTTACTCAGGATATAGGAGATAGAGTATTTTGTTTGCCTATGGAGATGGGATCATTGAGTATGTAAATGGCCATTGATGGCAAAGTTAACTGCAAGATAACCTGCTGTATTATGTTCTTCAACAAAATATTAGCAGTATAAATTCACTGGTTGCTCAGTTCTGTTATGGATATTCTTACCCCAAAACTGAGACAATTAACAAATGTATCTTGGCTTATTAAATGTTAACTTTTTTGATACAAGTTGGGACCATGGCTAGCCAAAAATCCCAATCACACCCACAAACACACCCTTTTTTCCATCCATATTGAAAATTCAGAGCCATATTAAATAGCTCACTACTGACCACAACTGGTTTCTGAGTTTGTATATGTTCACCTGCTGGACCACAGTTCCCTGTTTCAGCTACGCCAACTCCTGTAATAGGAAGCTTTCCTCAGAAAAAGACAGAAGTCCACAGGACAAGAATGCTTGGAGCCATAATTTTCTCCAGTCTGGTGCACAACAGCTTCTGATTATACAGCATCAATGTGAGCAAGGTGGCTGAACAGGGAAACCCCGTGGGTTCTCCAGTTTCCTTTTGCACTGTGTGCTACGACATAGTGATAGGACAAGCTCACACACAATTTCCAAGAAAAAATAATTAGCCTAACACTACCCTTCTAACCAGCACAAAATCCAAGCAATCTTAACCCGACAAAGAAAGCACATAGCAGCTTTGGGGCACTGCAACACTTCCAATTTCTATAATGGGATAGAAATTCATAAGAAAAGCAGTCTCCAAGCGAGCAATATATTTAGCTTTTGTTTCATATATTATTGATATACAGGTTTAACAAACAGCGCCAAGTCTGTGAAAGAATCCAAGAAGACTGAAAGATTTTTATGTTTGTCAGTTTTTGCCAATAAAAAAGAACTCCAGCAAAAGAGTCAAACAGTTAAAAGTCTGACATCTGTCCTTTACCAATAAAAAGGAACGAGGTTGTGCTGATCAGGTGATGGATAATAGGGAAAATGTGAAAAGACTGTAAAAAGTCTCCATATAAAGTATGCTATATTGTCACAAGAAAAAAAAATCCTCATCCATCATCCAAGTTTGGAGGATGAAAACAACCAAGAAATAGAAATATATAAACAAATGGGAAGGCAGGAAGAAATAAAAGGAAGCAAATACCAAGCATATGGGTCCTAAAAAAACACATAGAAAAAGAAGTTACATGAATGTTAGGCAATTTAAATCTTGCCACAGAAAATGAAACAGAATATTTAACTTCCAGATGCCAGTTTATTGATTACAAGATGGTGGTTATTTTCTTCATTGCTGCTGTTGTTATAAAAGGCGAACAAACCACAGCCTTACAAATACCTACAGCAAAGAGGAAAAAGCCCACAACAATCTATGTACACTTGTGACAATATTCACTTTAAGGTTTATCTGGACAGTTTTATGTTTGATAAATACTTTTTCTTTCCTTTTCTTACTTTTGTTCACAAGAGAAATAACTGAGTTTTTAAAACTGTGTGGAGAAACACTGAAGAAGCAGTCCCACAACAAAGGGATCGGGGAATTGCTTGATGGGAATAAGCTCTTCAAAGAAATTTGCCTGAGAAAAAATTAGAATAGCAGCTAGTTAAAATCAAGGAGAATACAAGGAATTACATTCTTGAAGGATGGGCCACAAGTTGTTTGCCAAGATAATATAGATTTCAGTAGCTTCTTTGACTGCAGATGGTAGCTAAATAAATGGATACAGAATATGAGATCAATCGAAGGCCTCCGAGTTTAGCATTTTTTTTCCAGAAGTAATATCTGATTTGGATCTTATTATATTCAACAGTGAGTGTATTTCTTTGCTGAGAATACTCCCAAGCCTTATTTACTCTGCCTGGAATCTTACTGCCAAGCTTATTTCTTCTCACTCCCTGTGGCTAAATCTCTCTTCTGGCCTGATTCTCTTCTAGAAGTGACACTTTATATTGATAGCCCAAGCAGAGAGAGTCATCATCAAACTGGCTGTGTCATTCAGCCCCGGGGTGCAATGCTGAGAGTGATCACACGCCCTGAATACCAGCAATTCACTCAGCGCTTTGCACAAACTCGACATAACCTTTTATTTTTCTTCCTGCAATCAAAGTAATGTTAGCATCATCTCAATATTAATACACAGACAGCAGATATGTTACTCCACTATTGGAACGTATCACCGCCGTAACTGAGTGGGCATCACCACACCGCTGCAAAGCAAAAATTAATTTTTCTTCCCACCCTGCTGATGAGGAAACAGAGTCACAGAAATAAAGAGGCAAATATTCAGAAGACACTGAGTAGTTCCGAGTTCTAAGGACACCCAAGACCACCAACAAGCCACATCCATAACACCAGCCTGAACCTTGCAGCTGCTTTTCTTTATTCACCCAGATATTTTTGGACAAGAATAACAATTCAGAGACACTCACTTCAACCATTCACCTGCATATTAGTGAAAAGTTGATTTAGTGAATAAATAGAGTTTTGGGGAAAAAAACAGTGAAGTTATTTTTTCTGAACACTTTCTGACCAGAAAGCTTCCATATAATTTCACATTTGAAAAGTTTTCACTCCTGCAAATGTATTAATTTCACTCCTTTGAAGTATTTAACTTTTTAATATGTTCAAAATGTAAATAAAATCTTTCCTTCTGAATTAATTACATTTCTTATCATATTAGGGGGTTCTTTTTATGTAATAAAAATATTAAGCCTAGCCCCAAATATTTTTTGATATTCCAAAAATTTGTATGGAGATTGATACAAAAGTACTTTTTTTTGTCCAACTTTTCAGAACTGCACATGAAATGACAATCTGTTACTCATCTCAGAAGAAGCACTTGAATTCTAGGAGAATTAAATTCTTATTTGCTTTAAAAGCAAAA
>NW_009732408.1:671-39773 GCF_000703405.1 Apaloderma vittatum | reverse complement strand
CTGCTGCCTACACAAATCCTCCAATTAAACCTTTACTTCCAACAAAAAGAAAGCAATTTCATTCCCTTTGTTTATCATAATTTAATTATTTCCCACATTAGAACCAGCTTTATTTTAATGTTCTAGTGTTTTTATGCTATGACTCATTCTGTAGATATTAGAACAGCTTTTTGCTGTGCCTTTACTTCCACAGCATCACAAACATAATTAGAACATTTTTGCTGTGATTATATTTCAGCATATATGGATCAACATATATTTTGCTCTTAGGTATAGCATCCCTATTGTTCATGTAATTACTATGAAGAAGTAATGCAAATGAGCCTGCTGGAGATGATTATTGGACTTTCCTTTTAACTTTATGTTATAAACAAGAATTGACATTCTAGTCAGGGGTGGACAGGAAACACTCATTTTATTGAATGCCTTAAAGACTTCAAATTAACAGAAGCTAAGCAACCATTGTAATCATTCATCTAGTACATATTAATATCTCTAAAAGCAGATCTTAGACAGCGCTCTAGAATTATACAGATCAAGATACTCGATGAGTATATCCTAATGAATGAAATTAAGTATTGTTCTTCTGTGATAAAGGACATCACACCTATGACTTGGCGGCTGCCTGCACAATTTGAATAAGTAATCATAGCAGGACAAGTTAAGACAAGTAAAATCCAAATTTATAGCGCCAGCTGAGAGCACTTCTTACCTCACGTAGTATTTAGAAAGACCTTTAAATTATTAAAACTTTTTTTTGTAGTTTGTAATGAAAGTCATTGACTTCATTTCACTTTGATTTCACAGGACGATAAACATCCACATACCCAGAAAGCTTCCATTAGTTTTCCTCTCCTTAGTTTTCCTCTCCTTCCCAATGACAGAATTCCCTTTCAGTTACTCAGAAATTCACAGTCAACCCAGTGAAATCTTGTCTGTGAAGACAATCACATTCCCCTCATAAACAGCCTCTATTAATCATGTACATATGTCGTCATGGTCCAAAAGAACACGGAGGCACAAGGCACTGCAGAAGTCTACCTGTGCAATGGACAGGCACAATCAGCTCCTGCCACGAGCACAGGTGAGCGCATTCAGAGCTGGAAAAGTGACAGGGTCATCCTGCAGTGTCAAAACCTCAGATGTTCAGTCAAACCCATCTCTTCATTTGTGCTTTCTCCCTTTTTTTCCCTAGTATGCCTTTTCTTTACGTTATTTGGAGTGCTGTGCATAAAGGAATATCCTACTGCTTTATCTAATACTCATCTAAAATTTTTGTTGAGTACTCTGCTGACTAGGACGTGCAAACCAGCTGCACCAAAGGAAAAGATGACAGGGGCCATTCTAGATGAATGATCCCTTAGACAGGGCCACCACTGGTGCCATCTGATTGATCCATAAGGCACTACAGGCAGTTCCCTGCACTCAGTCTCCTTCCTCTGCTATCACCAGCACAGGCTGAGACCACAGATACTACGGGGGATCTAACTGTTTATTTTTTCCAGGGATCAGAAAATTACATTTTCAAAACAAACTGTTATCTTATATAGGATATTTTTATGAGGAAAGCCAAGTTTTCATAAAGAAAAAATACCATACAGAAGCCTGATAAACTTAGCCTAAGGCAAAAGGTGAATACACAAGCATGCCTGAAAGCTGACGGACTCAGTTTTAGGAAAGGAGAAGGCATGACTAAACTGATATCTTCTTAGTTCTTCAATAGCCTCTTCCTAGCCATTTCCTCTGGATTATCTTCTATGGATCCTAACTTGGCCAAAGGATTTTACAATAAAAGTTCTGATGAGTAACCCAAACATTCCTGTGCACAGCCCTTTCTGTTACTGCTTTGAATATATTTTACTAGCTAATTAACTAGGTTGAGTTTGCTCTGGCTTTTCGAAAACTCCAGTCATAATTTTTGAGGCTTTCTTTTGAAACAATGTATTTGTGATGCAATCTATATTTTTGCCCTTTCAAAAAGTGCAATCAAAAGAAAGGCCATGATGTCCAGCTGAAGTACAAACTTTTAAGAAAATCAAGATACAAACAAAACAAAATCCAAGGTAAAAGAAGTGCCATTTTTATTAATGTTGCACTAGTAGGTTCTTCCATAATTTCAAGTGCAGAAATATACTTAGATATCTCATTATGCTATATAGTAGCAAATTTTTGTCTATCCCGACACTGAAGAGAAATCCGATGTTATAATTATTCCGCACATTCTAAAAATCTCCCCAAATGCCTGTATTGACAAAGTTATTCTTTGATGTTAAATTTTGATTTATATTTTAGTGATTTCTTTATTTTAAGCACGGGAATGGGGGAAGAATTCAAATTATATTTGTTCACATGGAAGGAAAAAGCATTTTTTAGAGAACTAAAATTAAACTTCAAGGGCTTTAATATGGTGGGGTGGTTTTCTAGTGTCCCCTTGTATTATAAAAATGGAAAGGAATTTTTACTTGATGCATATCTAAACTCCTTCAAGTTCTGTGGTACATGAGTTTGAATTAAGTTAGCAGTATTTTTGAAAGGCTAAGAAGTGCAACCATAGTTTAGCTGTGTTCAACCAAGCAGTGTCTGTTCTTTGAACTGACAGAATCCTTTAAGAGCAAAAGCTTAGATAAGCTGATAAAGATGAAACCAACCACATCTGTAGTTACTTAGATTCAATTCAATTCAGCCCTATCATACCACAAATCTCAGATATTCTTGCACATTTTCAAACAGTATTACGGTGGGGTAGTAAATAATAATGTTTCACAGATAATGAGAACCCAGACAAAAAGAGAAAAGACAAAAGATTATTTCTTGGTTCCCACTTCCCCAGAATATAAGTTTTTACCACTAAAATAAATTCATTATTGTGAATTAAACATCCCAAAAATTTTTACTGAGTTACTAATTCAAAATTTCACCTTTAACATGAAAAGAGCTTTTCCATTCTCAACAGAAAACTATTCAGAAGAGAAGAGCACCATATTTTATACATTACTTTGTTGTCACATTTACACTTAGCCAAAATCAAACACAGTACATAAAGAAAAAAGATCAACAGTGGCATTACCCTGCATCCAGTCCTCCCCTATACTAGGAACTCAGACGAGTTATGGAATGTGGGCTAATACAAATTATAATTTACTTTCCAGGAAAAAGACAGATTGTTGGGTCCCGTTCCGCCTTGAATTTCAAGGTAATTGGAATTAAATACACTGATCAGAGACCTTCCTTTAGAGAGCTAAAAAGTTCTCTGTGCACAATACCAGAAAAAAACAAGGAATAGGAAATGCAACATCTATGCCACCTGAGGATTCCTAAATACTAGGGCAATGCAGAAAGAAGTGAATCTACACCACCATGCTGGCCCACGGTGGCCAAATCAGTTGAGTAAATGTCTTTCAGCAATCTGTCGGGCATAATATTGTCCGGCTGCATTTTACCCTCCTTGCAGGCACAAATGAACAATATAAACTCCAGATGTAATTGGCCCTGCCGTGCCCTTACCAAAGTCAATGAAACTCTGCAGTGCCAACAAGTTTTGTGATAGCTTTTAATTAAAACAAATAAACAATTCTATTATAATGGAAGTTACAAACCAAACCAACCAGCCAACCAAAAAAAAACCAACCCAACCCAAAACATCCAGGTAATTCTATGCAGGTTAAACCTTTTTTAATGTGGCCACCAAAAGCACACAGGTAATTCAGTATTTCAAACTGATTTTGCAAATAGATTAGCTGTTAATGTAAAACTGGTACGCAAATCATTTCAGGAAAAAACCATTCTGGGATACAGTCATGGGAAGAGGTCACATATGCCAAACTAAGCTTTGCCCAATTGATTTCTAATTATAAAATCAGAGACTCTAGAGTTTGTGGTTAATAGTCCTTCCATTTAGCCTGAAAAAATAAACGTACAGCATGAGCTCACGCACAAATACACACACATACACACAAAATGCTTCTCATTGTTCTAGTGGGCAACAATGTGTCCTGGCACTGTTCAGCTAAGAATGAATCAGACAATGCCTCACTGAAGGCCATCTATGGAATTAAGTCTAAAATGCCTCACTGATGGCCAGCTGTGATACAGTAAATTGTTCTTTATAATAAAGCTATGATAATGTCTCTTTAGGGAAAAAAAGCCACTGGCAGATTCTACAAGGGCTGAATAAATTTAAATGCCAATATTGTATAATTACATAATGTTATGTTTTCCTTTGTAAAAAGATAGTGGCTAAGAATTTCCTGTATTTAATTCATTCATTCTTCAGCACCAACCATAGACTGCCAGGATATCTGAGTCTCTTGTCTCACTTCATCTTTGTATGAAATTGGACAATGCTCGGCATGAAAGCAAAGTAGTACGGTTCTACTTATGCTCAACGTAAGGATTGTCTCTAAGAAAACTGCACCTTCATAGACTAAAGTGGCATGAAGGTGAGATACATCATCTATAATAGAAACAAATTAGGAAAATATTCAATTAATATATGATGTGCAAGAACATTTGATTCACAGGTCTACCTGATGATTTTGTACAACAGCTGTATTCAGTGTATATCCATTGCATTTTACTAATTGATGATTTCTTCCAAGTTCATAATTTTATAATGATAAAATGCTAGGACATTCATAAACACTGTAAATCACTTTTTGGGGGAATCTAAATTCTGTCCTGTGCTGTGTGATTACTCAAATAATTACTGATCCTTATGACAAGAAGCGAAGAATTGTGATCTATATAACTTGTCACCTCCATCACTGATATTTACAAATGAATGCATCTAATGATTTTACTGCTAGGCATCTCACCCTGTAGTATTTGCTAAAACTTAGTCATCTTCATTATTTTTCTCTCTAAAGCTGTACAAAAAAAAAATCACATGAAAACTACCTTTTAAGAGAAAATTATTTTCTTAATAAATTATTACTTTCAGTTCTGGGTTTGATCTTCTGCTACATTACTCCACTTGCTCATCTGTAAGAATCAGCAGAGCAGAGATGACATTTCTTGAAGAAACAGGTCTTCCCTTGCTCTGATCCAGTCCCCTTATTACCTACTCCAAGTTACACACAGTAATGTGGAAAATGGTGGCACGAATTCCGTTTCATATACCTGAGTAGCAGGTTTTTAATCATGTATTGCTAGTAGACCAGCTTGCAAGCCAACAGTCAAATTTTGTGGTGGCATCACCCACAGATGTTTCACAGAAAGTGAGACACAGGGAGCTGTCAACCCACTGTGAATCAATTTATTCATTCTCACCAACTCTCCAGTCAATTTCATCCTTCAAGGTGCAAATTAGAAATACAGATGTATTCTCTGAAAAGCTTTCCAGATTCAGGTTTTTAAAAGCAAGTTTAGAGCATTTTGGCTCTCATTCAGTGTAGTATCAGTTTAACACTGGAGGAATACTTCTGCAGGGTGACAAATCCCCAACTTTGAAGTGAACTTTCTAAACACCTGTTTATATCAGTTATTATGTCTCTGCAGACCTAAAGTCCTCTAAAATTTCACAGCTACAGCCAAAATCTGGCAAAATATACTTTTCGACTTCCAGCCACTTCTACCACAAGAGGAAAGTGTAAAGCTCTAAGACTATGTCATGGTCTTAAACTATGCATTTGAGATTGTTAGTACTGGGGGCTAGAATTCAGAGGACAGCAGGTACCCAAGACTACTGCATGAATGCAAAGAAGGCTTAGTATTTCTTAGCTGTGTAGAACAGTGAGATATCTCGTGCTAATTCAGGATATATTCCATCCTGGAATAGATCTTTTACCTTCTGCTCCACATCCTGGAATAGAAGGCAAAAAGAGACTGGAAGCTGAGTCAAGAAACTATATAATATAAAGTCATTACAGGTCTGTGATGCGATGAGATGAACAGCAACAAATGATAAGCAATGGTATGTTGTATCTGTTGCATACACTCTAGGCACTGCTGAGTGGAATCTTGGTCTCGTAATTTGTACTTGCTGGGAGAACTTGCACAAGTCAACAGATAAATAAAAGAAAAGAAGTCTGTCAGGTTTTCTACTACCCTAATATTTAAAATATTTTTCCTAACATTGCAGAGTGATATTAATAATGCTACAATACTAGTTTGACGGATAGAAAGTAGATTGAATTTACTTGCCTAAATTATGTGTCACTTTGGCGTAACCACAAGAACTAGGAAGAAGAGGCAACTAATCCCAGATGGGCGCTCTACTATTCCAGGTTATCGGTTGCAGCCCTGGTTTCTCTTGACAATATATTTCAGAGGATGAAAGTAGAAGATTATGTAGGTAAGAAGCAGCGATGAAAATTTGTCATTCACAATATACTTGCTACCCTTTTTTTATTTAGCTAAGACAGCTTGGAGCAAAATATTTCATTCTAGCTCAGAGATACTACTAAAATTTTTATTAATATGCATTCTTTCTTTTTAAACCTTACAAAATTGAATCCAAAATAATACTATTCTAGATTCTCAAATATTATAGTTGAGAAAGTCTGATTTCCTACCGTGGCAATGCTACCTTCTTATTTTCATATTCATCCTTTATTTTAATATGCAGATAATAAGATCCACAGCTACATAAATGTAAATAACAAGAGAATCCATTTTAATTAGGAATTCCGGAAAAAGAATAAAAGTACACAAGTGTAGAGACAATGCAGTAGTTGATAGAAGTAAGAAGTCAGACATATAAACAGGTTACAGTTTTATTATTCCTAGTGAAATCTTGACTCGCTCTTGCACATAGCCCTAGGATCGTGACTCAATCAGGGTAAGCATCAGCCAAATCCAACCAAAGGAGGAAAACCAACACACACATTTTTCATTTTGTTTGACCCAAGAATGAACACTCTGACCAAGACTCTTTCAACAGTGTGAACAATATGTGCTACAAAGACTTCAGGGTGCTTCCTGAATGTCTTCTTTTGAGCTACAGAAAAGCTTGTAATGGACTGTCTCTAGGAAAACTTTTAAAGTCTAAATAGAATTTCAATAATATTTTGGAGATAGTATGCGACTGTTGCTATAAACCTAACTGCAGATGCAGAGATTATATTTAAAACATAATTTTAGAACAAAGAAGCTAAAAAATCAGTTTTGAAGAGGTAAGCTTTTATCCAAATTAATAGGGCAGTGCATGCAGCTGGTTGACTTACTGCTAATGTGGTACTTTTTGGAGCTTTTAATACACTTTGCTGATTGTTTGCTCAAACCATATGGTTTGAATGAGCTGGGCAGTGCACAGTACAGCTGGCAGACTAGATATCAAAACCTGGCAATAAGCCTTAGAGTTATGCGTGGCTAGGTATAAAATCTGCCTGAATTTTATGTTACGATTTCTACCATATCAGTGTAAATTTGAAGTTACTTCAGATTCTACTACAGTAGATTTCATCGCTTCCAGTCTTGCAGCAATTAGATGAAGCCGACCCATACTGTGGGTGAATGGTATTAAAAGGGCAAATGCTTTTTTTAGGGCAAAATAATTATGAAAAGCTTTCATTAAACAAACCCTGTCTTTTCAAAATGGGCAAGTATCATTTTCTCTAGTGCACAGATTGCGAAACTGTGACAGGTGCTGTTCCAAATACACATTCATTTCAATCAAGCAAAGAATGGGAAGGTTTTGGCAGCTCGTCCTGTTTTCTCTATTACCTCCCATAACCTAAGTCAATGGTTTCAGCCTCAGCTCTGACATTCACAAAGGTCTAACAAAACTCTCCAGCCATATCTGAATACGATTTTTGTATTAATTTAATAAATGAAGCATCATTTTTAGACTCTCAGCATAATAAACTCTCATTTGCACTGACTGGATTCATAAACTCATGCTGTTAAAGACTGTCTTCATTAGAAATGGGCCAGCCTCCCATGGTGTCCATTCATATTCCAGTTTTGAGCTGCAAGAGGGTGTTTGCCAGTCACAACTGTTCAGTTATTATTATAGAATTTCCTTTATTGCTGCCTGAAAAGCCAATGTATACATTAAGAGTGACTTTCTCATCTCAGGGTACATACAACTGCATATTTCAGAGGATATATTCACCCTGTTTCAGCGAAGTACATCACATTTTTATGCTACAAGAGTTCAATGCAATGAATTAAGACAAATATTAAGAAAAACAGAAGCAGCGAGTTCCCGGCTACAGACCTGCACATCTATGTAAATTGACTTTTTAATAAAATGTGTGTTGTAATGCAAGCGCTTCATTGAACTTCTTGAACATTTCAAGAACAATGGACCTTTTCAAGAAAAATAAAAACAGCACATAGCTTCTATTCATCTCAGATATTATTCTCTTAAGTTTAGAAAGAAACTAATATTCAGAAATCCCTATTTCCAACAGTAGAAGTCTCATAAATTTGTAAGGTTGACTGATATCTTAAATAACAATGAAGAGCTGGACAATTTTGTGAAAATGTATTTCAGTAAAAAAAAAATTCCTTTGAAATCTACCTTTTTGCTATTCCCTTGATTCTTTCTTCCCAATTCCCAATAAATCCTAATGATACTAGTGCTGAACATGAGGTAGGCATAGATATGCTATACTTGGACAAATTGAAAGTAAGTAGTAAAGGACTTTACTTTTCTGTATCTCTCCTTATCAACATAAAAGAATATAGTGAGGGAGAAAAGTATGAGGAAAAAGGTTCCATATTCTTATAGTTGAAGTGTTGCCACTAAGTTCTGGGACCTTTTGAAGATGACCCTGTGAATAATGAATAAAATGTGTAAAGGACACTTTTACTGGACAAAAAGATCTAAACACAGTATAAATGTCAAATATATCGGAGTTTCTGAAAGTTCAGTTCAGTAGGAGTGAAGTACAATACAACTGGAAATGACGGACAGTACCACTTCTATATCAGCAAATAATACAATATGCTTGTACAAGTTCATGGAGAAGCTCTTTAGAAAGCTGGCACAGCATATGTTCTGACACATGTAAGTGAGCGTGCCACACTTCCTGCTGTAGGCTTTAGACTGTCTGTACTCTGAGGTTGATTTTTCGTTATTTTTAAACTGTATTTTTAAACCGAATACGTTACCCAGCCCTAAGACTTGACTAAATATACAAATATGGATTCCTTTACCTGTAAGGTCTGATTTACAGAAACACTCAAAGCATATGCAGACTTTGCAAGAGCGAATGAAATACTTAATAATATTAAAAGAAACTATATACAAAATAGTCTGAAGTACAGTTAAATGAACTTAGAGAGGAAATAAGGAATGTTAGAGGTCATCTCACCTACAAAGAATTGCCAATGCAGGCTTACAAAATTTTATTTCCTAAGCAACTCTCAGGTCAATTAGCTACCAGATCCATTTCAGGCCAGTTATCTAGCATTAACGCGGACATCAGCAGATGGCTTCTTAGATTCACAGAGACTTAGAAATTTATCAGCAGCTTTAAGTAACTACATCTAAGCTTTCTCTCCAGCCCTGAAACAACTAAATGCCTTTTTCCAGGTTTGCGTGAAAGCTGACAGCCGTCAGTTTGCATATATTTAAGCTTTCCACGTCACTTAGATGTAAAAATAGACACACCCTCTCACAGAGGGCCTGATTTATAGAATCACGCTGCTAACTCTCAGAGAACACAGGAAACAGGCTGACAATTTCCTCATCCCACATTTTACTCATATAATTAGGCAGGTATTTGAAAATCCTCTCCCAGAAGACCAGAACACCAAACTGCAGCTTTCACCTCTGTTAATTCCTTTCCCTCAGGTTATGCACTTTCCCTTTATTCCTGTTCTTTATCTTGCTCACTGATGTTTAATTTTTTGTGCACAGGGAAGAACTTTAAGAACAGACCCACATCAGACTATGAGGACCCCTCGAATGAAGAACGCCCTCTCTCTTCTGGAGGAGAAACACTGGCCGCAGCTTTGAGCCTAACGCAGGGAAGGGCTGGTGCTGACCTATGTAACTACCTGAGGGGTGGGTTTCAAGAGGGGGACAATCTCTTTTCAGTGGTGCCCAGCAGGAGAACAAGAAATAATGGGTTTAAGTTAGAACAAAGGAAGTTCCACCTCAACATGAGGAGAAACTTCTTCACTGTGAGGGGAACAGGCTGCCCAGAGAGGTTGCGGAGTCTCCTTCCCTGCAGACTCTCAAAACCCACCTGGACACGTTCCTGTGTGGCTGCCCTAGGGGATCCTGCCTTGCAGGGGGGTTAGGCTAGATGATCTCTAGAGGTCCTTTCCAATCCTGAACATTCTATGATTCTATGACTCCCTGTCATACGTACTTTCTACCTGGGCTGAAACCCATGGTCTGAGTTTGTTTTACCAACAAATAAACTCAACAGATTAACAAAACTACTAGCCAAGTTACCTACTGCTGTTTTAACTCAGGTTAAAAATATAACTTTTATATTGAGGGGTTTTGTTCTTTCTTCCTTTTTTTTTTTATCATACTTGCACTAGATTTAAAAAGTCAATTACTGAATATCCAAATTTAACTACGTTTTCACAGTAAATTAAGACAATGATTAACAAACAACTCACTAAGCATATTATCTTAGAACTCAAGTGCTATAATTGGAAGAACTCAGTGGATATTTTCATGGAAATGCAAAACAGAAAAATCTTGGCCCAAGAACATAAAAAGCAAATTCAGACCTCATTATCAGGCTTTAAGTATGATAGCCATGGAATAATCTAGCCAACTGAAAATGGAATTTATTATAATCCAAATTTTTGTCCTGGAGAATGAGTATACTCACATCAAAAAATTCTTAATTACCAGCATAAGCCTACTATTGCATTTAAATATATAACTTATGTCAAGCTAAACTTGACAGACTAGAACAGAAAAAAATATATATATTCACTGAGAGATCTAGCATCTCCTTTGAAATAAGCGTTGTGAAAATGGCAGCTCTCTTCCTGGGTTGCACACCACCAGAATCCTGGTAAATTGTTTACAGCTGGAGAGTCATATCATCTTTCAGTATCATCTTTCTCTGGGTTCTGTATTCACAAGAGCCCTTGATACTGAAATGAGTGAAAATAGAAATGAGAATGTTCAATTCCACAACAAAAATAGAGACTGAAAGGTCTCATTGTAGGTCTACCATATACAAGCCTTGAATGTGCCTTCAGTTCTGCCTCCAACCAAGTCCTTAGCTTTGTATCTGCAATTCTGTGTAGCTTTCATTCTCTCCCACTTCAACACGATTTATGTCAGAAGGTTTGGAATAAATTAACTATTGCAACCAAGATGCTTCTAAAGACATGCTGATTTATTTTTTTTTTCCCTATACATTTATTTTGCTCAACATAATAAGATAAAACCTCTATCAAGATGAGAGTTTGAGTCCTAAGTGGGAAAAAAATAGAACTATTTAGAAAGGCAGCAAACTCCAGCTGTAAGCCAGTGTTTAAATAATATATTAGAGATATCTATATATACACACACATACACATAGACTAATATATATATTCCCCTGCAGTTCTGTATTAATCAAAGAGAATACCCTGTAGTAGAAATACAGTACTAATAACTCAAAATAGCATTTCTGTTCAGGTTGCCTTGTACAAGCTTATTTGAGTTCTAATTGTGTGCTGAAATTCCCTCTTTTCATGCTTAGGTCTGCTTGAAGGTTAGCTTTTGGTCCCATGGAGATAAAGGCAAATGTGCCAACATTGAGAGATTTGATTACCTGTATAAAATTATGCTTGCTCATTTTTCCTAGGCAAGACACTCTTGGGTAAAGTTATATTAAAGAGGGAATAGAAATAGTGTACATCCAAAGAAAATATTTTCCAATTATGTTTCACAAGATGCAGAAAATATTACTTGTTATAGAGATTATGAATGAGATAATTACTGAGAGCCTAATGTACCTAAAGCTACAATAAAGGAGAGAGAAAAACATTTATAAGTGGTTACTGACTGTTCATCCTGCTCTTTGTAATAAAAGGCCAGAACAGTACCAAGGACAAACCTTTCCACAGTTTTGCTGTGATATGTTATATGCAATGTTTTTCCTACTTACATGGCCCATCATTATATTTCCTATAAAGGAAAACATATCAACTTTTACATAACACCCAAAATACTTTATGTCTCTCAAACCAAGCTTAACAAGGTATTTTTCTTATTGTCAGTTGAAGACATTTGTTAATAAAAAGGATACATGTTTCTTCTTTTAGAGTATTTAATTTCACTCATTCTTACTGAGCAAGCTGCACTTCTGAAAGGATCCAGACTAATGTTGGTTTGGTAAGGTACAAAATGACAAAAGACTCTAACTTTTAGAAATTAAAGTATGTCTCTGCTATTATTTCTGAGAGGCCCTAGCAAACAGTATTTGAGCTTCCACATATAGTATTTCAATACAGATGTAATCAATAGGAAAGATTATATAAACTGGTTTTAAGTAGCTGCAGCTTTTCTTCTTCTGCAAAGCAGAACTTGGTACACCATGCAAAATTACCTTCAATGCTTTTTTTTATTTTATTTCCATTTTGGATCATAAACCTGCTGCATCAAGTGTGAAGGTACGGTCACTATAGAAAAGGTTAATAGTATTTCTGGAAGAATGACAAAGGATATGAACATTATAAGGGTCAATCCACATGGAGAAGAAGCCATGAGTGCTGCAGCTTTCTCTGCTCCTAGGCTGACTTCACTCCAGAAAGAGCAACAGTTTCACTAATGAAACACATGCCCTACAGATTATCGTGGTTCTCCTCTTCTTAACACGAATCCTTTCAATATTCTCTTAGATACACATACACACACACATGCCCAACACACGCAGACCGATTTTCATCTCAATGTAGTCACTGCTTTTTCTTTCATCTCCCTGCCTCCACTGCATAAACTGCATGTAAGGCTTTACATTAAGACAGACTTAATGCCTAGTGACTTTACTAACTGAATTTAGAATGAATTTGACCTACCGAATCTGAAGCAATTCAAGGTATCTGGACGACTGGATCCCTCAAAATTATCAACTAAAAGCAGTACTGCAAAGCATATAGCTTCACAAAGCAGAAATTCAGGCTCTGTACCAGGACATATCATGGGGCATAATAAAGACAAGCAACTTATCAATTAAGTGGCTGAGAAAAGAATAAATTAAGGATTAACTCTTACTGGATTAGTGGTCTCCCTGAGAATTCTCAAACAAATGATCCTGAGAGATTTTTTTTTTTTTATAGTATCTCATGGGGACAATGAAACACATGACTGCCTCGGGACTGTGTCATGGTTATTACAGAAGGAAGGTCACCCAGAAAAGAGACTCCTGAGGTCAGTTACTTTTTCCCACACCAGCCTAGACCCTTCTGTGCTGAGGAGGTTCTTAGAGATAAATACAAAGAGGACTACCAGATGAGTTAGTATTTGTATTATTCCAGGCTGGCAACCCACCCTCCTAAAACATGATAGCAGTGCTTTCGCCTCACAAAGAAACTACCCTCGGAAACTGAGCTTTAAGACAAAATGGAGCCACATTTCCTGTTTTAGCATGGGGAAAGTATCTCTTGTTTTCCAGTCTTTCTGGAATTTGTAGAATTTACAAATGTATTACTGATTCTACACTGGAGATGTCAGTTGGAATAAACACTGACTCAGTCATACTATGGGGGTTTTTTTCACTTTACAAGCATGAAACATACATTTCATAGCCCATTCAAAGCATTCATTGTCTCAGAGTGAGCCTCCAGCCTGACTAGTACAGCACAATTTTGCTTTACTCATCAGACTTTGTCCCACAGAGAATTGTCTATTACAGTATTTGTGCAGAATGCATTTGATTGAGATAGAAACATTTACTCACAAAAAAGCTCCCTTAAAAATCTAAATATTTATTTATGCATATACACCGCTCAATTCCCCGCATTTTTTTGCTTATCGGTAATTTGCAGTAACTAGCAGGTGGTCTTCTGGAGTGACAGAATTTAGATCAATTACAAAATGATTACTTAATGGGATGAACAGCACAGTTGTCTTCTACACAGAATGAGAAGACTAATTTTGCCAAACAATTTAGAGTGCTTATCATTTCCTTTCTGTATTTTTGAGGTATGATAACTCCACCGCATCAGTAAGCCTTATCTTCAACATATATTTTGTACATATATTTGTTGTTATATCACATTTAAGTTATTAATAAATTGGATAGGGCACACCTCTCAGAATCTCCTATGCACTTGAAAAGTAATCACATTTTCTTAGACTTCCCAATAACATTCTATCTTTACACCTTGCAATACCATTACTGGTGTGCAGGAGACAGCATTGTCTATGCAAAACAACAGAGAGTCAGAAAGCCCTTCCCCTGGCAATTCCATGGACTTGAGGAATAATTGTGGACACTGAAAATTACTTCTCTAACCACACCATCTTTCTGAGTTTGTATTTTCTTTTTCAGTTAGAATCTACGTATCCTACTTAGACAGTAATAGTTTTGAGGTAGGAATTGTCTCCTACTCAACAAAACAGAACAAATTTTAGAAAAAGCTTCTTAATAAAAATGGCAGCATTAACAGATTTCACATTTACTATTCCTTGGCATACCATTCCTCATTTGCTGTAGTCCACTTTATCAAAATGCCCTCCATGTATGCTTTGAAGATACGAGCAATGTTTTCAAAATTCACACAAGAAAAAACTCCATGATGAGATTCCCTTAAAAAACCTCATGGCTTAAATCTCAATTTGATATGTAAATCTTTTTGTGTCAATTAAAAAACAGGTATATGCTTTATATGGTTTAAGTAACTTCTGTTTATTCATGTGAAAACTGAAGTAGAAGTCCTTGCATATTTAGATCAGCACCTGCTCTCAGTTAATCAAATATTCTAACAAGTATGTGAGATATCCAACAAAATAATCAAGACACATTAATTAGCAGAAATAAACTATTGAATTTGAAACATTGTGTTGGCACTAAGTCTCATTTCAGATGATCTTGCATGAAGGAAGAAATATTAACATTTTGCCTCTGGACATTTTATTTTCTTGTCTTTAAGGCAAAACAAAGGGAATTGCACAGTGTGTCAATGGTCTAAATTAAATTCTTTAGACTGCATAATAGAGAACAGGTTGCCTGTAAAACAGACCATTTCCAAAAAAAATAGGAGTGAAAAGGAAATAACAAATATGTTACTGTATTTAGAAAACTTGTTCTGTAAAAATATGATAGATTTACATTAAGCTATTTGAGTTGAGTAATATCAGATCCAGAGCCTTTTGCATTACCCTTTAGTATACAGGATTGTGTTGCATCAATTATGTTGTGGGTGATCCCAAATTAATTACAAAATAAGGTGTATTTTCCCATTCCCATTTCCTGATTTCTTAGGTTGCGTGTATAACATGTCATAGCTCTTAATGATGCTTGCAGCTAGACGACCTTAGAAAATAATGTGATAGAAGAGCTGTGGTTTGGTTCAATTCCTCTATCCTCTGTGTACTTCACGTCTGGATGCCCACCACTAGTTTCGCATATACTAAAATTCACCTTTTCTTACTCGGTAACAATCCCTCTATTGTATGTAAGCAGTTCTTTCAGCAAGGGAAAAGAAAATTAGATAATACAGTTTCTGGATTTAAACCAGCAGATGACTAGGGCACTCTGAATAGCTCAGAAATATCTTTTGCTGGTTCTACCTACAACTGGGCTCCTTGCCTCCAGTGATCCCAAGTCATTCTTTTATTTCACTACATTCCCCCTCACTGAAGTGATCTAACAGCATCCCGCAGCACATCGAGTTGAAACACAAGCCCTCAGTTTTGCTTCTGTTCACCAGGGGCAGGGTGTGTAACAGTTACTGAGCTCAGACCCTGAAACAAGAAAAGGGATTTCTTATTTTGCTCCTAATGATTCCTCCAGTTAATTCAGCAATGGCACTGATAGTCTCCAGGGAGAGCTACACTTACTTTTTCTTAGCTGCTGGCATGACTGCCGTAAAACCGAGGCTTTGAAAGAAATCATGGAAGGGGAATCTTTACTCTAATAGAGTCTCCTCGGGAAAAAATGAAAGTTATATATTACTGTATATCACTACAGGTGATCCTCAGGGATCACCAAGAGGCTACTCAGATACATAAATATTTGCTTAAATACCTTTACAAAAATTATCTACATTTAATTTCAATGCCACATACCTCACACATTGCTTTCAAATAATAGTTGCCTTTAAATACTGCCCAAACCACTTATTGCAGCAAATTATTTCTGCAGTAAAGCTGACTGCTCCACATCCAGATCAAATTGTACAAGTATCAATAGCCCTGCTTTGTCTGAATCAAAAAACAAACAAAAGACCCGCAAGTGCGAAGTCCTTAGTTTCTTGTACAACATGCTATGCCTTCCTTTTTCTTCTGTCACTTTACTAGAATAGGGAAAAAAAAAACCAAAAATGAACTTTTAAAACAGAATTTTCAAGAAACAAAAATTTATGGAATCATAGAATGGTTTGGATTGGAAGGCACCTTAGAGACCATCTAGTTCAAACCCCTCAGCCATGGGCAGGGACGTCTCCCACTAGACCAGGCCGCTCAAAGACCTCTCCAACCTAGCCTTGAACACCTCTGAGCAAACATTTTCCCATTATTTTCATACACAAATTGATTTTTCTTGTGATTACTGAGAATCTGTATTTACTACATCCTAAAAATATAGGATTGTCCACCAGCTACAAAGCCAACCTTCCACAGATGTAATTAAGTTCATGACATATCACCCACTTCAGCTACAGAGATCTTACTAGAACCCTGCAGACACTAAAGGAATTAGTCCAAAAGCATTTCTCTTGTTAATGTAAAACTATTTTTAAGGTTTTCACTACATGAATCCTTGGCAAATTGAGGAACACCATATCAGGACCTGAACACAATAAATACATGCTTTCACTTTACCGGTTGAAAGGCAACATGTTCTGTCACTCTGGGGAAGTCACTATTATCTGAGAGCTTTCCAGTAGCCTATGGGAAATATGTTTGTCAAGTTCAGAAAGGACGAACTTTAGCAAAAAAGCACCATCACAATTGGCACTAATTGGTAGTTAAATTGACAACTGGAACTGAAGCATTCTGACAGCACCAGAGGTGGGCCCTACAGGTAGAAATTGAAAACCATTTACTAGAGCAATGTTGGATAGACTAAACAATCATAGGGCTTCTGCAGAACATCATGTGGAGGGCTCTACTTAATTTTTCATACTGTCACTTTAGCATTTTGCATGCTTACTTTGAAAAAAATTCAATTCGTTGTGAGAAAGTGCTTAGATCAATATATTGAACACAAGTATACAAGCTTTTAATTCTTCACCAAAAAAAAATCTCAGTGTCAGCTATTTTTTTCAGAAAATTAGAAATCTTTATGGCTTCAGAAAAATCTGACAAGGAAATGTAAGCAAATAATGTTAAAGTAACATCAGGGGATCCAAATGCCTAGGAACGTGCAGTGTAATCATGTACAACATATATAACCACTCTTAAAAAAAACAAAAAACACACTACATAGAAAACAAAAACCCCACCCTCCAAAAAAATACAAAAAGACTCAATCCAACTCTTTGAAGTTTACCAACACTTATTGTCTATGAAGTCTAAAAGATACAAATCACATCCCAGGGGTGTTTCTACTTCAGCAAACGAAATACAGACAGCTCAAAAGGTGCCTCTGTTTTTAGGCTGACCCTTTGTTTTGCAAGATTGAAAAGCAACTTGACACATTGGTGGTCCATACTGGTATGTGCCACTTTTGCTGTGACTGCGTGAGGCAGAAACAGAGGAGACACCTAATGAAATGCTTCTTTAAAGCTATTATCAGTCCAGTTGTATTAGCTGACATACAAGTGTTGTAAGTTGTGACTCTACTTAAATTGTGTTTATATCATGCCTCTAGACTGAAGATGAGGGATCATGAAAATGTCCAACCTTACTCAGTGATACTCCCAGAAATATACAGAAATGAGACTTTAGAACCTGAAAATACACGTACACAGTGTTGGCTCATTCCAGTTAAACTTGTTTAAATTTATGAATTCCTAGAATAAGTTCTATGGAATTTGTACTCAGTTAAAAATGAACGAATTAAATTTGTGCAGACTTAAGAAATATTTGTTTAAACCCCACTACTTTTATCAGGCTTCTATAAATGTATACTATATTTATTGTCTTTGCAGGAACATTTAATTAAGAAGTGTTTTTCTCAGAGCTACTTATACTCCCACTTTCTAAGCTGATTTAGACCATGTAAACTGGAGCATTCTATGAAGTCTACAGTCATCTCTCCTTCAGAAGCACACAAAAGGCAGGGGGAATTAGTATTTTCTGTAAAGAATACAGTAGCCAAATAAATGATACATTTCAGCTTCTGGGAGTTTATTAAACATAAGTCAGAAAATCAGTGTGTAATTATGGTTGCAAAACAAAAACAAAAATGTAGAGCTCAGAAAGCAATGTTGACTTTGCAACATTTCAGATACTGAATATTTTATGGCATGCATTTAAACCATAGATAGCAAAATATACAAGCGTATATTAGAAGGAAAAGAGAAGAATCTATATAATATGATCTTCTGCTCTCTCTTGTTCTGTGAAAACTAATGATGCATTAATGTAGGACTGTGTTATACCCTATGAACCTATGCTAAGTCTATACTACAGCCATATTTCACAATGATTTCTTCTGTTCAGGGAAACAGCATTTAATTCATCCCTAACGTAATGAAAGTCTTAGTTATATACATTTTTGAGTACAACCATATTTTCAGGTAGCCATTATAATCAAACTCAAGGCAGGAACTAAAGGAAAACATAAATAACTTGTTTAATTAAAACCTTGGCTACTTTGCATATACGTATCACTTGTACTTCAACAGAACTATTTATAACTTTAAACAAGTAAGATTTTACCATTTCCTTGTTAAGAGATAAAATATATGTTGGCAATGGAATCAAAGACTGCATAAAGCATGTATAATGTAGAACATACAGCTTGAAGCTATTTATAAGTGCTCTGTGCATTTCCAGGTTTTGGTTTTACAGTAGCACAGCCTGAAGCACTTAACTGTGAAAATATGATGACTCTCTACTGCTCCTCCTACAGGAAAATTACCTCTCCTCTAAAGGCCTGAACCTAAGCCCCATACATCAAGGGAAAAGTCTCTGTTGCTGTAAAAAGCAAAAGTTGCCTGGTGCCCTCATCCTACACACCACATCAAAAAAAAATCTGTGTTTAACAGAGTGAAAAGACACACATCGTGTAAGTCAGAACCAAGGAAGAAAAACTCCCCAGTCACAGATAAAACATGTCTACCTGACACTCCACGGCACTGAAAAGTGGACCTGGCCACATTCTTTCGGAGCCTAATTCACTCAGCCAGGTTTGCTTACCGCCCCCTGCCCAGGCTTTGCAGAGCAACTTCTCAAGGGCTAGCTCAGCTCTTCTACCAACCACATGCGATGGACGTGACAGGTGCTGCTCTTCCCTGGCCTACTCATTTTACAAACTTCTCACCATGGAGACTGTGTGTAAAATATGCAATATATCACCTTGGGACTGGAAAAAGGTGAATTCAAAGAAGCCTGGGAAAGGTTCTGGTAGAAACCTGGGAGTACTTCCAGAGGAGTGATATCACAAAAACAGCACCGATCTGACAGACCATTAGTAGTTCTTTGTTAGTGGACCTAGCAGCTGATTAATCTAGTGGTAAGTAAGGGAATATAAAAAAAATAATTAAAAACATACTTCTGTCATGTTCATTTCCTCGTTTGTTCTCTGCACACATTGTACTTACAAAAAACACAGTAACTGTCCCAAGTTTTTTGCTTAAAACATCTATTAAACGAGGTCCCATGCCATTTAAAACATCAGAACACATATTCCATAAAACAGGAGCTACAATTATATACCCACACCCTAGTTTCCTTATGCTTTTTAACTCTATTATCTATTTCATTGTGAATTCGGCGGCTGTCTCCCGTGGCAGTTGCTACACCACAGATTTCACAGCACATCTGCCATGGTGCTGTAAGCGCATGCAGAGGAGACTGCAAAAATGCAGCAGTGTATATCAAGTAAAAGTTCTATCTAACTAATCAAGTCCGCAGGGACAGCATGCAGCGTCACAAGACATATCACTCCACACTTGAATGAGGTTGTCAGCCACTGGGAGGGCTGCAAACTGCTGATAGCAATGTGCAGTGTACGGAGCCCGCTAAAGGACATGTAGAAGCTTTGCAAAGTTCCTACCTGTTTCTATGGGTAAGAAAGAATGAAAGAAAAAAAAAAAAAAGAAAAGAAATAGTAAAGTGTATTGTAAATCTATCTAATCTGAAGTATGCCACATGAAAAAGGCTGCCTTGTAGGCTTCTCAAAATGCGTTTCTACCTGTACATTTCTACGTGCACAGATCAAAAAAATACAGATTACAATACCACATGCCAAAATAAATGCGGTATTAATACAGACAAAAAAGAAAAACTACATTTGTAGAATTTTATAGAGAAATCTTATAAACTCAGCAATCACCCTGAGATAAGTATTCATACAGTTTTTTACAGTGTGAACTCAAGCAGCACTTCTTATTATGTTTCAGCTTGATCCTAATGACTATGACAAAAATTGACATTAAAAGTGCATAATGTTCAAACTCATTGTAAGAAGTTCAAGAATTAAAGCAAAATATTTTCTCGTGTCCTTTACTCGAATCATTGAGGAAAAGTACCACACTTTCAGAAAAAGTCATATTAAATCTTCCCATTAGTCTCACCCCAGATTCTTTCTTTTATTAGAGCACATGCATTGGGAATGCATTTATTAATATAGATTGATGCAGAATAGCAATGAGAAAGTACCTTTGAAGAGTGTGCAGTTGTATTGCAACACTTAAAATTCTGAAGAAACATCTTTATGCCTAGAAGCTGTTCCTCCTGGATAAACTGAGCAGCCTAATAAAAGATATTATGTATCTCTGTAAATTCTGTCTTACTAAACTTTCTCTGTACTTCAAAAACTTGGTATGAGATCTTTTTGACTGACAGAATGCATAGACTCTATATTCAGGATTGTATTTAGAATGTGATTGTATTCTATTTATTATAATTAATCTCAATTTTCAGTTTTAATTTGCTAACACACATTTCAGTTCCATTACAATCAAATGCTTCTAATCAGTGCTTTTCCACACACTGACATGAAAAATATTATCTAAGTATCAATATTATTCTAAGAAGTTCTTAAGAGCTGAATTTTTAGGGGGCTTTAAAGGTATATTTGAGAACATATATCAAATTTTGCTTGTGTGTGTTATTTCCTGTTTGTGTAAAAGCTAATTTTTTTAAATTATTACCTATAAGCACCTAATTAAATGCTTGTAGAAAACATATATGAGTACAGAAAGTACCATGTACGCTCTACAGCAGTGAAAAAAGAGACAAAAACTGCAACCAAAACCTGCATAATCAGATTTGCTTCAAGAATGCTCCCTTATAAACAATCAACTGTCAAATAATTTTTTTTTTGAGAGTATACTAGTATTTTGAACATGTAAGAAGCACATGCAAGCAACACTGCCTCTGTATCGGCACAAGCACATGTATGTTCAGAAAACGCAGCAAATAGATGACATACATGTTTGGTATAATTTTCTCTACAACATTAAGGCTCTCCACATTAATTCGCTATACCGTATTTTACATATTGGTCTTCATTCAAAGTCTGGCAGAAAAAAAAAAAAATCAAGGTAAGTCACAGGGCAAAAAATAAGTTGATAAAAGAAGTCACAGAATGAAGGAGATACTCCAGGTGTGCAAATCCTTCGGCAGGGGCCAAAACTGAAAGGCTGGAAGACCAGTCTGAGTAGAAATGAGGTGAGGAAGAGCTAGGTGGGTGCAAATCTTTAAAGTGCAAATTTTTTAACTGCAACGGATAAGAAACCAGTGAGGGTGAGAGTCAAAAAACCACAGCTCAACTTCACAGGGGAGAGCATTTTGCTAGCGACATTCTGTACACCTTGAAGTTTTGGGAGGAAGGACTCCCTAGAACTTTAATTGAGAAAGTTGCTGCTTTACAGTAAGGAAGGATTAAGAGCAGTTATGAAAGCTGTGAAGTACATCTCTTCCCACTAACAACAGCAGAGTTTGTAAGTGCCCATAGTACTTGCAGACCTTAGGAAAGAAAAATCAGAAATATGGATGATTTTTCTGGAGACAGTGAAAAAAATACAGGCAAGAATTACAGAATATTTTAAGCCATTTTCATGAACAAAGCAAGGATTTCTCCCTATGGGAGCAAATTTCACTTTTTGCTTGTTTCTCTCTATATCGTGCAGTGTTTTAATTATGCAACAGTCTCAACAAATAGATTGTCACAGCATTTTAGAGTAGCTAATTCTATTCAAAATGCCAGCAGAAGATGTGATAATGTCTTTATTGGTTTGGCTTAGTATAACTCACCCACTTCTCTCCACTAACGACTTGAACATTCAGAATATTATATGAACAACAAAAAAAATCTAATATTGTAGAAATATTAAGACTTGGATACACCCTGAAAATCAAAGTACAAACACACAAAAATACATACAAAATTGGGATTCTCCTCAGCTACTCAAAAGAAACTCAAAATAATTTTAAAAGCTAGACAAAAATATTCTAAAAAGAATGGGTTGGATATTTTAAGATCTGAATTAAACATATCACTATCTCTCTGAAATTGAGATATGTTAGTAACAACAGAAAAACAAATGAGAACAGATATATAATACCTGATTGAAAGGTAAATTAACACCACACTCAGCAGTCACTGGATATAAAGCTCATTACATCTCCCGACCTTAAGTTTCAACTGGAAAGTGGCTACACTAGGGAAAATTCAGCAGTGCACTCGATTTGTCCTCTGTTCAATAATAGACGGAACTATTGACATTTCCTATATTATACTATATGCTCTTCAATTTTCAAAATTATCATAAAATTAACAGATAGCCATAATCTCTGCTTTCTAGGTTTGGGTTTTGTTTTTGTTTTACTCAATTTCAAGTAGCCAGGTAATATGTCAATAAGGTTATTCAAAAGAATTTGAACTTCAGTGATAAACAATCAAGGTATTTATCACTGCTTTCTACAGGCCAAACATGCACTTAGGAACAGATCATGTTTTTCTAAGAATAATTCTAAAGATAATTCACTCCTGATGAATGCAGATGGCTCATGATCCCTTCCTAGAGAAAGTGCAAGGCTGATTCACTAACTGTGGGTAATACCCTGAGCTACAGAGTAAGATAATGCGGGGCAATAATCAAAGATTTAAGGCAACAGGCAAGTCAGCTCACATAGAAAAACATGATAATTTTCCTTCTGTTACCTTCCTAACTTTGGAAGTGAATTACAAAATGATGTTATTTCACATGGGTGTGTATCAGGACCTCCCTATAGACTAGTACCTTGTAATTTGCTCTATATACCACAATTCTCTTTTTCTTTCTGTTTTTAAAAATTCTCAGAGCATAAATAACTTCTGCTTAATCAGCCTAGAAAATTACCTGTAGTTACAACACCCTTTTTGTATGAATGAACAGGAACATATTACAAAAAGCTGCTTTGGTGAAAATCTTCAGCTGACAGAGGTGAAGAGTGGTGACTAATGACACTAAAGCAGGGATGTGTACATGCTTGTGCATTTTTGTCAAATGGAATCTATATAATTTTGTTGTAAACAGCAGGATAGCTAACCAGAAAACCATATCCTTAAAATGCACAATCCTTAAAGCACAAATGTATGGATAATAGAACAGTTAAAGAACAACATAGCACCTCAAATATGAATTTCTTAGAGTCCAAACAAGTGAAGATCTTCACATGTTATACATTTACATATCCAGAGAAAAAAAAAAAAATTAAAAAAATCTTGCCTTACCCGTCCGACTAGTATTGGTTCAGGTCCAGAAAATTCTTCTAATACAAACATTTGATTCCAAACCCAGCCTCTCTTTTTCGGTTCAAAACTCTTTCTTCTTCAGTTAGCCTTTTTATTCCTGTACTGGATCCACTTGGTAGTACTTGAGATTGATTCATTGGAGCCATAAAAATGGAAGGAAGGACAGTAATCCATAATATTATTAATGGAGTCCATGTATCCATAAGCATTTCCGTTAGTCTTTCTGGCATTGTACCACAAGCTATGCGAATCACCACAGAAATGAAATTATTATTTTGCTTTCCTCCAAACTGTAGCAATCCAATTCATCATGCAGTACAGAACATTTACTTACAGCTCCTCCATGTGTTTACAGCACAGTCAACGTAAAAATAGCTCAGATTATAAATACATGATCCATTGAGCTTATCACTCATTAAAGATACCTGGTGGGGGAAAAAAGAAGAAAAGATAAATTCAGTGACTTAAAAACTTACGAAAGCATTCTAAAAGACCTGATTTACTTTTACGTCACAAACAATCCATATTACATTTCAAATTTGCAGGACATAATATCAGTCATGTTAAATGGGCTAAAAAAAGAAGATAAATTAAGTGATTCTGTGAATTCCTTCATTGCCTGAAAACCGTGAGAGAAGACCCAGATAAATGATTACACACACTCAGGAAAGCAATTTACTTGCAGTTTGTCTTCGGGTCTGGAGAAGCTCCTGGCCTTCCTGCTCACCTGTACTTTTTATTACTCAACTATAAACACTTAACATTTCAAACAATAAAAGCTAAACAAAATAATGTTCGTGCATATGGACTTATTTTCCTTTCCTCCAAATGAAAAAAAATATAAAAAATTACTTCTTGTAAGCGTACAAGACTCCAGGAACACATTCACAGTTTAGCAATTGCCTAGCTCCAGCAGCACACAGCTCAGCAAAACCTGCACAGCCCAACAGAGGAACAGGACCGGCTGGTAAGTGCACTGTGATAGCCGTGATCTCTAAACCAGACTCTAAGTAAGCTCATTTATGCACTACAGAACTCTCTCTCACTTTCAGAGAAAACACACAGATTTTATTTCACAGACTTTTTCCTTGATGGACACATTTTGTCCTCCTTTGCCCACCCACCCTTTCCTGTATTAGATGACCACATCAGGTTTCACCCCAGTGTAAATATTCCTTGAAAGGGACAAGCAGGTTAACACAGCAGGGCTTGCTAAGGCCACCGTGATGGGCAAAACCTGAAATGCAGCCCTCGATCACTTAGAAAGATAGATGGGATGGGGCTCAGGGGGAAGGGTTGCATTAGAGCTGCTATAATGAGACTGGAGTCATGTAAAAAGATTCCTGGTACATTTTTTTGCCGATTAATATCCAAATAATCTTTGGAGAAATTACTATATACAAGATACGAAGAAATGTCTACTCCTAAGATTACACTGTGTCTTAGGCTGTTTTGGATTGGGTTTGACTTTTTTTTTTTTTTTACTTTAAATTTAGTACCTAGTGTTGCATGTCTATGAAAATGGTGCAGGTTTCTTGGAGGGGTAGGTTTGTTCGGGATGTGGGGTTTTTTTAGGCTGATACACACTCACGGAAGAAAATATCAGAAAACATGATAACACCAGTAAAAATCAGTTGCTATTCTAAAAGCAAACAATGTAAAAAGTACTTTTTTTTTTTTAAACTTCAGTAATTGCCAAAGTAACTGTGAAATCTGTTGCATGAAAATCTGAAACTGTGAGAAACTTGTCTTGTTAAAAGGAGAGAAGAGCTGTTATCAAACTAAAACTCAATATCTGAAGCAGCATGGAAGAATGGCAAACTAATAGTGCAGTGCGTTGACAACGCACTAAGAATGAGGTGAATATCCATTACAGAAGTAACTGTGTGGCTTAGAAACATTGTTTAGGCCTCATTGCCAACTGAGATGGAAAGGAAAGAGATCAGAGAATACCGTATGCTCTTGCAATAATATTTTGGGAAAAATGTGAGGGAAGCAAGAGAGGCCTTCACTCTCTCAGCATTCTCTCAGTCCCAGAAAATGGAAAAGGACAAGGAGCAAACAGACTAACTGCTTCACAGGAAGGGTGTGTTGAGCCACCCTTGAAAATGCTCTTCAGTCTAGGGCAAGAAATGGAGGTTACTGCTGCTGTTAAAAAAAAATAGACTCCCTGGGTCATGTTTGGTGGTAGAAGGTATCAAAAGAAACAGACAGACTTCCAATGAAAGCCCTCAAGTTTGTATTGGATCCTTGTGCATAGGTGAGTGGACTCATTGGGGTGTGTGTCTGCCAGGGGACAGATTTTTCTGACTTCTTCAGTGTAGCAATAAATGAAAAACAGGAGAAATAGTACCACTGTAAAACAGAGTAATAGACATCTTCAAACAATATCCATGATTAAAATCAAAACTGGGGACATAAACTGAAAATACAACTTAAAACTGAAAACACAATTTGAGAGTCTTTTTCTGTGGATGAGTGTTCAGGTTTTATACAAAAAATGATTTTTGGCACAGAAATAGAGGCCCACCAAAAATAGAATAGTACACTATACCTTTTTCTAAGAAAGCCTTAAACAGAACCCAAGTGGGCCATGACTTATTTTCTTAATCTTCCAGCACAAATTGGTATATTTCTTTTTACTCACAGGACCAAATAATAACAAACAGAAGCACTTTTCATATTCAAGAAGATTTCTGAAAACAATTCAGAATTAATCTACACAGGCTGCCTTCTGAAAGAAATGAAATAAGTGAGATAAAACAATGTGATGCTCACAGAAACATCTTTGTTTGAAGAAAGAACAGGATATTTGTTTTTCAGAGTGGCAGTCTGAATCCTTGGCAAGCATTAAGTTCATTTCAGTGCATCTCTCCTCAGTTCCTCCCCCAGATTTCCTGCCTGTTACTCTTCACTTACTCCAATCAAATTTACATCCTATCCACTAGCACTAATGCATAAGATTCACTGTGACTAGACCGTTCTCACAGTAGCTCCCTACTCAGAAATACCTTAAGGCAAGCAAGAGTCAAAACCACACCGAAAATAGTAGTAATGCACGAACCACGTTATTAAATCTAACTCAATGGAATAACCCCACAAAGAGTACAGTTACACAAGTTCACAAAACTGTGAGATCCTCATGTAATGATGGGGAAGTTAGGCAAGTGTTAGGAAGTACAGGGAAAAAAAAAAAAAATCTGATGGGGCTTTTGCACGTATTGGTGTCCTGCAGGGGAATATTATCAGTGTGTAACAGCAGCTGGACAAATTTCTCTATAGTTCAACCTAGACTGCTAGAGTCCTTTGAGATCCATCTGCGAAAAAGACTCTCATCTGGGATTCAGTGCTCTATCAGTGAAACGTGGCATTTACTTTGTGCAATGCATGGAGACTGTACAGTTCCCAAATTTCTTTATCAATTTTAGAAGTCAATTTTCTTTTCCATTCCTGGAAACAGAACACCATGTATGCTGTTGAGAGGTGATGAAAGGCATTATTAAATATTTGGCCCTGCAATTTTCATGTCAGCCGATATGAAAAATCAAGAAAGACCTGGTAGCTCAATTATAATCCTCTAGATTAGATTTGTAGGAGAAACTGCTACGGCTACTGAATCAGGCTACTATAATGATAATAAAAAAAAACCTGTAAAGGCAGATCTGGAAAGATCAGGAAAGACTAGCAGGTGAAGCATGATAGCATTTTCCCTTTTTATATCATACTAAGGTCTAAAGAAGTAGTAAGTATGGAAAGAAAGCAAAATTATTCCATGGAAGCCAGAACTACCTTTTGCTAAGCAACCAGAAGAGGACAAGCACTCAACCCTTAAAGAGTGTATTTCCACCCTTACAAAGAATGTGTTGATGCTGATAAAAGCATAATTTTTGCTTTGAATTTCCACATATTCAAATGGCTCTGGGCTGTTTTATCTAACAAAACTTCACTGTTCTTCAAAGTGGTTTTCCTGTACAGTGTATGATATATATAACTATAGATACAACTCTAATCCAGTAAAGCTGTTTACAAAAGAGCTTTAGTTTTTCATTCCTCCCTGAGAAAGGAAAGTGATATTTAAAATATAAAGAATTTCTTTAATGTAGCAAATAGATAAAAGAAAGTGTGACACTAGAGTGGCAAAGATTCAGATAGCTGTACTCAGCACTGGTGAAGCTGCACCTTAAGTACTGTGTTCAGTTTTGGGTGCCACAGTATAAGACAGACATCGAGGTGCTGGAGCGGGTCCAGAGAAAGGCAACAAAACTGGTGAAGGGTCTCAAGAACAAGTCTTACAAGGTGCAGCTGAGGGACTTGGGGTTGTCCAGTCTGAAGAAAAAAAACCTGAGGGGAGATCTTATCACTCTCTACCACTACCTAAAAGAGGCTGTAGAGAGGTGTGTGTTGTTTTTTTCTCACAAGTTACAGCCAATAGGACCAGAGGAAATGACCCCAAGTTACACTGGGGAGGTTTAGGTTAGACATTAGGAAAAACGCCTACACTGAAAGGATTATCGAAAAACTGGAACAGACTACCCAGGGAAGTGGTTGAATTGCCATCCCTGGATGTATTTAAAAGCTGTCTAGATATGGTGCTCAAGTCTATGGTTTAGAAGTGGGCTTGGTAAAGTTAGATAACGGTTAGACTTGATGATCTTAAAGGTCTTTTCCAACCAAAACAATTCTATGATTCAAAAATGCAAGGCTGTATTCATAAACTTGGTTCTCCATGCACAGCCTATAGAGAAATATAGATAAAGCTGAGTGGCTTCTCACTTACTGTATATGCTGATACAGTTTTAGAAAAATATTATTCTATTAACAGGAACACACATTGTGGAGCACCACTCGTACAATTCTAGGCCACAGAGAGTCTAAGTTTTATACAACACAAGAAGTGATTATAACGAAGCAGAAGTTTATGTAACCTAACACTAGAATATAACTAAGCATACCAACTTCAAAAATTAATTATTATACATTGCAATCTCTTCTAGAACTAAAATCTGTATAGATTACTTGTATGAGCTAATTACCTGCATAAAGTTAGAGCCAGGTGTAACAGTATATAGTTATATATATACACTATAGTTATACTTTATAAATACAAAATGAGAACTGTCATCACTTAGCATAAGTGATGGAAAACTTTGTGATGAGTAGCATCTCTGACATAACTAATTTTGCTACAATTATCTTAGAATCACCCTGTAGCTCTAAAGGCTGAAGACTGGAATGCAGTAGATTGGTTAAAAAGATTAATAAAGTTAATAGAAGTAGTTCAGTATATAAACTTCTTATTGAAAAAGAAGCAAAGTAAGATCATAAAAAGCTTTAAAAAATCAATTTTTAGGTTTCAAACCACAGAATATCTGTCTGGTCAAATAAACTACTTTACTCCAATACTAGTGCATTGATTTACATCATAATCTTAGTTTAAAAGACTTTAGAGCTATTCTAGTGTCCCCACATACGAGTCACTGAAGGTTTTCTTAAGAATTGCAACAAAGGTTTTTCTTTATTTCATTCAGTATTTACCTTATCACCGCTAGTGATGATATGCAACAGCTAACCTCTTTAACTTCATTATTTCATTAAGGTGGATTTTATCAATTCCTAAACAACTGTTAAGGTTTAAAAACAAGTTACACTAGAGATTGCCAGACAGAAATTAGTGATCTTTGCCAAAGGCTGGTTGTTTTGCTAGAATTTCCAGAATCTTTCACGTTTTGTACATTAAATGACCCCTTCAGTATGCATTCAGAGGACTGATATCAAACTGGCACAACATGAGCAGATAAACAATACACAAAGGCAATGGAGTTCTACTAAAAATGTTTTAGATACCTTTACATATAAACTCTACCTTTGATATTAATTCAATAAGCCAATCTGCATTACAATACAAGCAGCCTCAAATAATTAATGAGCTGTTCATTTACTGATCACCTAGAGAGCTCCAGCTAGCACTGTGTGACAGCAAGCAGATAGCTTGTGCATTCTGCGTGCTCTCTTTGGAGCCTCGAAATTCCATCCGACCCACATGGGCTTTCGTGTTCAGAAGAATGAATGTAATTTAGTTTCTGCCAGGAATAAGCATCCTTATTCCTGCAAAACAGAGCTATAGGTAATAGTTTTAATATAGGTTAGGAGAATAACATAGGAAAATTCATCAGGTGTTCTTGGTAAAAATGTACATCTTAAAACTTCCTTTATCTGAAATTCATTACACAATAATGAGTTTCTCTTTATCACAGGTTTCCCACAGCTCATTGCATTGTATTGCTCAGGTATTGTATTTCCCCTGCCATCAGGTCTGCAAACTTGGGTTCCATTTTGACACCCTGTACACAGGTATAGGTATCGTGTACCTTTCAGTGCTTCCTCTGTTAACACCCAAGCAAATTCCTTGTTATAATTCAAATTATTATTTATTTATTTATTTTTACCTCTAGCCATTTCTCTTCTTCCTGTTTTTTTTTGTCCTCACAATAGCTAGAGTATCTTTGGGTTTGGGTTTTTGGTTTTTGTTTTGGTTTGGTTTTTTTTGGCTTCACACTGTTCTTCCTGTTTCTTAAGCTCTTTAGGTTTACTTTTACTACTGCAGGTATTGGCTACACTACCATTTATGCTTCCTAGTCCCATTTCTCAAGGATTCAGATGGGGTCCTTTTCTGTCAATAGCAGCAACATGATGCAAAGCTTTCCCACAGTGGGAAACACAATTATCTTCCCTTCATTGATCTACTTTTGGCAGCACAATAGAGCCTTAAGTTTTCAATAGTAAAAAAGACTGAGGCTCTAATCAGACATGCTACCATGGCAGGAGCTAAGATCACAATTACAGTGTCCACTGCAAAGTACCACTTGCACGCCCTGGCTAGACTTTACTGCCTCTTATCTGCCAGCATAACTGGATGCATAGTCACTCCCTAACCCAGTTCTGTCAAAATGATCTTGTTAACTTAAACGCTTTTAATAGTAAGGTGTTTTTTAACCAAATCATTTTGACAGAGCTGGGTTAGGCCATTGCTCATGCTATTCTTCTACCATGAGCAATTTTAATTTAAGAGGTTCTTGCCCCTCCACCCCCACAACATGTCAGCTGAGTGTTTTCAATAATTCTTCTCCATTCCCATTCCTTTCTTCACTGCAGTTTTTTACCCCTGCAGTTGTGCTACTTGAACAAAATGTGTGTTTTAAAAAAAATGCAACAAAACCCTGTTTCAGGAAGTCTTTTTTCTTTCAAGTTTATAACCCAGATTATTCCACTGATTGAGTTTACAGGATGGGTGCACAAGCAGTTGCATCAGCACAACTAAAAAGCCCCTGAACTACAGGAGAGCAACACGAAGTTCTGCGAACCACTGTGCTGCCAAAGAGCATATGAAGTTTGACTATATGCTTTAGAGAGCAGTCAAACAGCTGAATCAAGAAAACTGAGTGAAGGATGCTTCATACTCTGAAGAGGAGGAGAGAGCAAGCAATTAAGGACAGTAAAATTATTCAAAAAAACCCTCCTGATGGACTCTTAGCATATAACCACAGCAATCTGGTGGAGCGCTGTTTATAGATGCTGGCAGATTTTAGGGATGGAAACCTACCCCACTGCTGCAGCCAGGCAGCAGTCAGATGGGCTGTTCTGAGAAGAGTCTCTGTCAGGAGGGGAACTCTCCGTGATCCTGACCACGAGCAGCACACACCACCGCACACTGGAGAGTGGCTGAAAACAGCAGCGAGCCAGCAGCCAGATTCTGGGCCATACATGTTCTAGGCATTGCCCCAAATCATAATTATACTTTGTAGCTGCTCTAAATTTCACTGACTAACAGTGATTTTAAGGGACTGTTATGTCACCTGGAATTAATCGTAACACAGAAAAGCATTATCCACACATCCTTTCCTTTGGCCAAGCACCTGAAATTTCAAACAAAGGAAAACGAGATGAGAAACGTTATGCCAATGTTACGCTAACTCTGCTATAGCAGCAGGGTGACGTACACTTGAGGCACAGTTTGTGTTGTCAGAGATGTGCAGGCGAGGATCCTACCAATACAAGTGCAAATCAATCATCCAAGTTTGTTTTGATGTATTAATATGTGGCAATTTGCTTATGGCTGTTTGGAGAATCGTAGGCAGTTATCTGAAGAATTACTTATTTCAGCAAAAATGGTAACAGACACTATCTCTTTTTTTTTCTTTTGGTCTTAGATGTTCTGTCCTACGCACACAGAGTAATTCAGTGTGTAAAGATACACCACTTTTTTTTTTAAAGCTTAGTCATACATTGCTACTCTTTAAAGGCATCTGCACAGTTCTGTAGACTATAAAGGGAGTGCTTAAGCTTCTGTCAAATGCCAAGGGACTGTTTCAAGCACAGTATTTGTCAGTCTTTGCATTGGACATAAACCCAGTGGAATCCATACACTCACACTGAGGAAATACAGATATGCAAAAATATGCATACAGGTACAGAAATACAACCGCTTCAGTATTTAGATCTTTAATATTTATTAGAGGATTTATTATCTATCTATAAGATTATCTATCTATAAGATTATCTATCTATAAGATTATCTATCTATCTATAAGATTATTATTAGCAAAAGCGGGCTACTCCAATTTTAAGGATCTGTTTCAGAGGAAGAAGGAAGGAAGGGTTAGGAAAGCTTTTCTTAGATAAATTCCCCTTCCTTAGTTTCCTTGCTCTTGCTTTAACTAGGAAACACCATAACTGTTGTTCTGAAGTAGAGATGAGGCTGCTAAAGGTTATAGGTCATCACACAACTTGACTAATGCTTTAGGATAAAGAAAAAAATATGTACATGACATTGAAATATATCATCTTTAATCAAAGTAGTATATTGTAACAAATTGTCCATTACCCAGTGATGGCTTAACATGACACCTTATCATATCTACAACACGGTCTATTTTATGTTAGTGACTACCTAAATATTTTCACACTTTTGGGCAAATACTTTCAGGAAATCATTTTTTAAAGAACAAATAAGAGTATCCCAGCCCTGTGATGTCACGCTTATTGTTTAACTTTGAGTGGAATCAATAGTATTTCTTATTGTGGATATTTTTGTTATTCTTTAACAGTAAAAACAACATGGGCCAACTTCAAAGCTATGAGGGCCCTTATACTTTATATATAAAGCTGTCAGTCTTTCCAGACGTGTTCACTACTTTCCAGAAACAGAATGGATTTTAAAAAAACACTGTTTTGTTAGCATTTCCAAATTATTTTTTCGGCTTTATTATTTCTTGCACTGTGTAGTGCTCAGGAATTCCAGTCATGAATCCAGCTGTACTGCACATTGTACAGATACAGGACAAAACAGCAGTGCAAGTTCCACAGTTTGCAACTGAAGTAATATGACTTGCTTGATTGCATTTCCACTCCAAAGAAGTGACTATTGACAATGTTTTAGGGTTGGCTGGGGTTTTTTTGGTGTTATGGATTTTTTGGTAGCTTATTTTTCATGACAGCTGATACCAAAAGAATAGGCATTAAAATGAAAATATAGCTATTTTAGACTACTGTAGAATAAAAGATATTTGCAAACTTCCGTTGTGACCTCTTACACTGAGGGGAAAAAAAAATATTTTCAGGTTTAGAGGAGTCAGATGTGCACTGATGTGCACCTGAACATCACTTCACCTCTACACCATTGTGCTGAGAAGCTCATGATGCAGGAGCAAAATGGAGGAGGAAGAGTCAAAAATCTCTTTGAACAACGAAGGTGGTCCAAAAACTTAACCGTGACAAAAATAATTGTATGTGCATTGTTTTCATTCTGTAGTAAGAGGAAGAAATGAACTGAAGTGATTTTTATTCTCTACAGCCCACTGATTAAAGCGATTCTCCTTTGACTAAAATAGAAATGCATTACATATAGATTTAATAGCTTCAGCTCATGCCAACCTCATCTCTCAAACCGATGCTCATTTTTACGAGGGTGTATTACATAATTTGAAGATCTATATAACTTTTAAAGGAGAGCGGGGAAAAAAGGCATGTTGGGCACAACACAGGGAGAGCTCATAAAAAGGCAAACAGATTGGTCTGCAACTGAGAATTAGGTGTTAACCGTGCTCTGCCTAGGGCATCGTTTATCATGGGTTTCAGCAGCTGGGATGTGCTTATCCTGTACTTGCTGAAAAATATTTAAATATTAATGGAGGACATAAATATCTCAGTTTCCGGGCTTCTTTTTCAGTATTTGTATGTATATATACACACACAACAGCTTCCATTTTCACTGGTGTTCTTTAAATAATATTAGGTATTCTCTGCATAATTAAACAAAATATAATTAAGGAGAAACAAGTATTCTGATTAAACTAAGAATATATGACTGGTCATTATGATATAGTGAGAGCTGTACAAACGTTCCAGTCATATGCATAAATGTGTGTGTACATCATAAAAAAAAAAAATCAAACCCCCAAATCAACATTATAAAGAGAAAAATGCGAACATAACTGGACTTTTCTAACTACATACAGTAGCGCTGCAGTTAAATCTACTCAAATATTTTTTGCAGAAACACATGAAACCAGAAGTGAAGGTCTTAATTTTGCATCACTAAATTTGATGGCAGCTTTATCATCAACTTAAATGAGTTGTCTGGGAAGAATTAGGGTCCTCCAACATGAAATTTACTTCTTCTGTAGTTGCCAGGTTGATGTTTTTGTTTTGGTGTATGTTTTTTATTTATTTGTTTTAATCTAACTTTTGGAAATGCACAAAAAATAAAGCCCATAGACTGGAATACAGAACCCAGTCTAAACTTCAGCTACGTTAAGAATTAACTTTTGATGACCTGTTATTTAAAAGGCAATCGTAGCTGTTACATGTTATCCATACGGGAGGTTCACATCTAAAGCATTGCTCAACTGCAAAATGTAGCTAATGAATTGCACTACCCTTGAATGCATATTGTCCATTAGTATTTCAGGGGCTTCGATATAGTCGTTTATATATATATATTAAACTCCCATAAAAATATAAAATATATGCATGTATACGATTATGATAATTAGCGACTGCAAAGGAAATGGATTTAAATGGTTATCTGAGTTCCTCAAATTAGGCCGAGTGTTTCTTCCCAGGAGTAAGCTACTTCAATCATATATACACCAAATTAGAAAGTTGAAACTATGAACTAACGACTGCCAAGACTGACTGCTTTCCTAATGTTTTAAATCCCCACACGCAGTTGCAAAGACCTGAGCAAGACACGCTGCAAAACACCTTGTCTATGACTTAGGCACTGCAGAGTAGAATAGGTACGTCTCATGGAAGGCTTCACTTATTCAGAACCAGGACTGAGTGACGTTACTAATTTCAAACCCAAGCCAAGGTGCTGGTCATTCTCAATTTCAAATGATTTTCACAGGACACACCATGCTCAACACCTCAGAAAAACAATTTTATGAGTATTACCATTGCAACTCGTGGATAAAAGACTACTCTCATAACTACAGCAGGTAAAAATGAGTCTTTTGCCTGAAGTCAGATGCTTTAAACTCTCTGTTGGTAACTCAATTGGTTCAGAAACCATCTTTTCTTTTCGGCTTGCACTTACCACTTCAGAGACCATCAGAACCCAACGTGCTTTGGGAATAAAATTTTATTAATATAGTAGAAATGTCACGGTGTTAATGTTATATACTTGGCTGACAAAATTAGAAATGTTCCGAACAGGTTGCAGAACAAAGAGGTTGGGGATAAGAAAAAAGAAACCAAACCCAAACACCAGGTATTTGAAACATCAAATTGGACTTTATTTTCTTCTATGTCTATCTACTGCTCAAATAGTTATGTTCAGAAAGCTATGAAGTGAGCCACGTTTTCTATGGCAACAACTGAAAAATGTTGAGTTTCATCTAATTTAATTCTGTTGATGTGATCTTATGCTAGTGATGATGCTTAAAATGTTCCAAGCTCAAAATGCCTTAGCATCTCCCTCCCACCAGAAGAATTTAGTTTGTATTATTTTAAACTCATAGTTGAAATACTCTTACATCTATAGCATATACTGTAAGCACACAATTGTAAGCATTAATAGTATACACAAAAGGTCAGGCTCTAGTATATCAAAACAGAAAACAGTAGAAAAGGAATACTGCTAAGATATACAGTACAGTTACTGGATATGCTACAAAAATACCTGTTTATGCTATCTAGCATAAACAGTTGCTTTCTGTTACAGGGTATGCAGAATCATCACTTTGAGATACGCAGTACCAAGAGCTTGAAGTGCACATTCACATTTCCTTCTTGTTCATAAACTCAGAGGTCAGTACTTTTCCCCTGGAAAGTCTCTCAAGTTTTTGATACATAAAGATACTATTTCCAGAGTCAAGTAGGTTGGTTCCAGGCGGCTTAATTTCAATAAGCTGAAAATTCCTAGCTAAAGTCTGTAGACCACTTTGGTCTTCTGAAATGAAGATTTTAAAAGATGAAATCTGCAACTGTGTGAGAAAAGAAAGAAAATTCAAGAAGTACTTCAAAGGGTAACAGACAGAAGCCTGTACCCATGGCTGACCATGTGCTCTTACTTGTAACAGCTCTGTATCGTGAAGAAGGAAGTACTTTTTCCAAGAGAAGACAATGCAGCTTATGTTAACAGTGATATAAATAGAGTCCAGGGATCAATTAATTTGGTAAAGGTGCAACAGTATTGGAAAAATTCTGAATTTACAAACAACAAAGTGAATTCAAATCTGATTGTGGGACTACTTTCCCCTTTACAACTCTATTTGGGGCTTCATTAGCAGGAGCTGATGGGAATCACTCAAGTATATTGAAAAAAAGAACTGAGTGACTTCATCTAAGGAGGATTCTACCTCATCTCACAGAGATTAAACCTTTTTTTTTTTTTGAAAAGGAAAGGTATAAAAGTAGTAGATGTCCTATTATAGTTGTTATTAAAATCAGCTGCATTTGTTAAGCAGGCGCATGTACATCTTAATGATTTTTTAATACCAAAGAAAACATCCAAAGATAGTTTCTTGCCTAGAAGCCGGCTCAGTTAAATTGCTTACCTGTACAACTTAAGAAGAAACTTTCTCAAAACACTTCAATCTCTAAGGACACTGAAGACCCTCAGCTTACAACTAGGCATGGCAATCAAAACTCTTTATAGCCAGGATACAAGTTTGTAAAAAGAAGGGAGAGGTAATCCATAGCAAGCCTAGGAGGAAGCTAGCAGAAAGCTGGGCTCATGCTGTATGCAGTAAGGTAGAACAATAAGGCTGAAATGATGAAAACCTTAGGCTGGAATATCACATAATAATCACTTCCCTTCCTAGGGTTTTTCTGTTGCAAATATTCATACAATTAAGCTAGGAGGTGACACTACAGAGAGCTCTAGTTTTTGATGTTATCACATTTTACACATGTGAAATTTGGTAATTTCACAGGTATGCAAAACACTAACTTCTAGCTGCTTTATCATTTTATTTAGGACAGGTGAAATTTACACTAGGGTAATTTTCCAGTCTTCTGAATGTGTTTAGTATTTATTATATTTACTAAGAAGCCTATTGCGAAGTCTCTTCTTGTCCATAGCAGTCTTATACTGGAATGTAGAGGAGGAATATCACTCATACAAAAGTACTGTGTATTTCCCTTTATCCTTATTACAGAGAAACTCTTGAAGAATTTCCAAAAGAGGATGAGTGAAGTTAAGAGGATTCTTTATCTATAGCTTTGGTAGTTATCAGCTCTATTCTTTAATTGAAACTGAAGTGAGCAGCTGTTAGCTTCCTTTCTTACTGAGCACTAACATGGTAGATTTGAAACAATAAACAGTTAATGTTATTTGATTTCTTACAATCAGCAACCCCAAAAAAACATCTGGCTGTGATACCCGGAGACACAAATGGCGCACCGTTTATGCGATCAACTTGGCTGTTTAGAAGTGTCAGCCTTTATGAAAGTTGTACGAGTATTTATTTGTACATTCAGAGAAAAGAAAGCCTCGTTTGAATGAAATAGAGCGTGTGTGTTTGTGCCAGTCTAAAAGAGAGAAAGAGGGAGGGAGAAGCAAGGGTATAGAGTTTGATACCTGTTGGCAACTGGAGCAGGTTTGTGTAATGCCGTTATGTGCCAGGTTGGATTGATTCCACTCTATTTAGTCTGGTACTAAACGCAAACTGTTCGAATTGAGACAGATTCAAGACGTGACTGAACAGCAATGAACCACAAAGGAATTCCTGCCTGTGTTAAGTGGTGTCACCTTCATGGCGGTAGGCAGTGTCTAAATAAGGATTTGAATTAATCTCTTCTATAATATCCACATAGAAACTGCCATAGGCTCTCTGTGCTGAAGCTTTACAGTGCCTCCCAGGCTCCCCAGCTGAGCTCCGTACACAGGTCTGATACTGTCTAGCAGGGATGCTGTCTGACAGCTCAGGGCTCCCGATTGGGATGCTGCTACCCAGCAGATACTGTAGCCAAGCAGAATATAAGCATGTATTACTCCTCTGCCTTCCTCAAAGAGAAGATGAAGCATTTAGCAGAACAGCCAGTTTCAGGGGTTGACAGACTCTTGCATTTCTTCTCTGGAAGCCTTGGCAGGCGTGCAGCTAAGGAGCAACTGGAGCTAAGGGGCTTTCTCCCTCTCTGAAGTTTCAGCTGTACGCATTATCTGTTTAGTCAACCAAAGAAAGGGAAGGAAAACAACTTGTGGGACAGGGACGACTCCTGGCTAGTTGCAGCTAAAGATTCATTCCCATCTCAGCTTTTAGGAGGAAGAGCAGTATTTCTAGGATGCTTTTCTCTAAAAGTAAAGGAAGCTATCATGTATCATTCCTATTTATTTACCTAGGGGGTGCAAAGCTTTAGGGAGAGAAAAGGTAGTGATAAATCAGGGGGATTTCCCCCCCTCCTGGTTCTTATAGCCTCCTCCTCTCTCATTTACATATCTGGCTGGTGGGTGATTTTTATTCGCAGCACGAAAACTGCAATCTATTTCAATGCATGAATGCAGCCCTGCATCTATTCAACACAGTGAAATAGCCCAGAGATTTATTGTGCTAAACAAGAAAACAAGGAAAAGAAACAGGTTTTTCAGCCTTAGAAGCTAGCCTCTGTGATACAAAGTCCTCCTGATCCTTTAAAAGGGGGGGAAGAAGAGAAGGGGGGGGGGGGGAAAAGGAAA
>NW_009732408.1:0-640 GCF_000703405.1 Apaloderma vittatum | reverse complement strand
GAAAACCACCAAACCACCTCCATAAACAAAACTGAAGGAGAAATAGCCACACCACCACCACTCCTCCTCCCAAAGGAATAAAAAAAGCCCCTAACTAGCATCTCATGACATTTTCATTATCAGAAATTTCAAAACATCCGACTTAATGAGCCACTACAGTTCAGCCTAATACCATACCTATTAACGAGGAAGGCACTCGCACGGTGCACCTTGCAAGAGCACAGACACTAAGTCAGAAAGAAATCTACAGAAAGACAGCCCTCTGCCAGCGAGACGTAAATAATACTAATAACATGAATACTCACTCTTTTAAGGACCAAGGAAACCGGTTGCTGACAGCCGCTTCATGCACGGATTGAAAGGGTGAGGTAAAAAACATTAGCCAGTCTGTGTGACAGGCAGGATTTTCCAGATTTTCTTTTCATGCTTTTTGAGGCTGCTGATGCTGGAGGAGATGCTGGTTACTTAGCTTCTCAGGTTTCTGTGCCTGCATGCTAAAGTGCAGTTATTAATTTCTCCCTTTGCACAAGCCAGCGGCAGCAGCACGTCTCCAGGAAAGCGGGGATATTCCAAATAAATCCACTAATTCCGGGTCTGAGCGCTCCAACGTGCCTGCCTGCCAAATGTAACTGTGAAGTGA
>NW_009732407.1:0-64176 GCF_000703405.1 Apaloderma vittatum | reverse complement strand
TACACGATGGACATCTACACGGTGGTCATCTGCATCTCACCCATGGACTGCAGGGGGACAACCCGCTTCACCATGGTCTTCACCACGACCCAGGAAACCCTCTGCTCCGGTGCCTGGAGCTCATCCTCCCCCCTCTCCTTCTTTACTGACCTTGGTGTATCTACATGTTCTCACTCCTCCATCTCTGTGCCAGCTGTGAATGGCGCAGTTCTTTTTTTTTCCTGTTCTTAAATATGTTATCACAGAGGCGTTCCTTTCTATCACTTTACTGATAGGCTCAGCCTTGGTGCAGCGGCGGGTTCTCTCTTTATAGCCGACTGGCTCTATCAAACTCGGGAAGCTTCTAGCAGCTTCTTACAGAGGCCACCCTGAAGCTTCCCCCCTGCCGCCACCAAAATCTGGCTGAGCCAACCCAATACACAAAGGAATCACAAAGTTTGAGTAGTGCTATGTAAATAAGGAGTAAAGGATATAGAACCTTCCTGATGACTTATCAAGATGTCTAGTTAAATCTTGTGTAAAGAGCTACCTGATCATGTTCATACATATGAATGAAAATGGTGGAACAGGCTTTTGTGAGGGCTCTTGATATAAAATATTAACTTCATTTTTTCTAAGCTCTATTATGCTCCAAGTAGTATAAAATGATTTGTATGTTGGATCCTCATCTGAAATAAGTCATGGCTTGACACTTGAAATCTTCATCCAAAGTAGCTTTATATCTGTGCTGCCAAAGGTCATGTTTACACATGCTGCTTTGAGGAAATTATTTCAGGCTCATGTTTAATATTCCATAAGAAATGTTTTTTAAACATGGTATTAATGATCTTTAATTCCTTTATTTTTTTAATTCCTGCCATACCCTATAAATAGTTTAGAGGTGCCTGAGGCTTTAAGAAATCTCAGAAGATTCAGTCTCCTGCTCAAAGCAGGACAAAAGCCAATGTTCTTGTCAGTATTTTGGCAGCAAAGTTAGGTGCTCCTGAAAATGTGAAGGAACATGGCAGTCAGGTATTTCTTGTCCTGACTGGCTGTAGCATCCAGGTTTGAAGTACTCAAGTATAGGATGTTGGGTACTAGTTCTTCCACATGTTTAAGTTGCTTTGGGATTTTTTGTTTTCTATTTTCAAGTTATAGAACAAAATTAGTTGAGCTTTTTTGCAGTTGGTGGATTTCTGACCTTTCTAATGTAAAAATATTAATGTTTCAAGAAAGCTGTAGGTAAATAAAATAGGAAACTTTAGTACTTGTTTTGTAACTTCAGAAACTCTCTTCCAATGAGATAAATAGTAATTTTCAGTGGTGTAGGGTGAGTATATGGATCTGAAGCCTAAGTTTACATTTTTTTTTTTTTTCCTGAGCAAGACTGACTGAACACCTGTTTAATATCTTATGTTACTTTTGACAGTTCTGCTGTGGTACTTTTTTGCTTCTATTGCTAATATTAATCAGTCTAAACAGATTTTAGTGGAGTCATTTTTGATATGGAGGTAATAGGTGTTCAATTAGTTTTAAATTGCTTAAATAAAAAGGCCTATTCACATTATTTGTCATATTGGTAACTGAAGTGTATTTTCAGATCAGTGCAGACAGTAGTACTTAGACTGTAAAACAGAGCTTACAATGCCTGTGCATGCATTTTAAATAAAGATTGGTTTGAGTCCTTCAACCAGGATATTATTAATTTGAGTATGCTGAATACTGTAGACATCAGTCTAGCATGAACCACTCATTTTATTGTAAATTCAAATTAGATTCATTGTCAGTTATTTCTACAAAATTAAGGTGGCATATGAAAGACAGTTATTCAAAATTCAAGTATTGTAGTAAAGTACACTTGTTAAAACAAATTCCTGTATTTCTAAGGTATAGTTTGTGCTCTTAATGTATTATTTTTTTATGCCAGTATAGAATTAGGCCCTACTGTGGAAGCCAAATTTGTGATTTTTAAAAAAGCTTTTTTTTTTTTAAAGTATCAAGATGATGGCTGAGGAGCATAGGTGGAGTTTTCTGAAGTTCACAGAAAAATGGGGACAATGCAGTAATAGAGCAGCTGCATTAAAACCTAAAAGCTTTATTGTGTTTTTTTTTAAAATTTGATTCTTTTAGACTCTTTTGGGAGGAATTTAGATGTAGCCATTTCACATATATTTAACTCTTATTTCAGTTTTTGAGGCTATTTACTTGATTACTTTGGTTCTCTAGTTTGCCTTTTTTGTGAAGGTACATTAATTAGTATTTGCTTTAGAAGTTTCTTGTGGGTGGAAGAAAAGATATTTGTCCAAGCATTTACTTATGTTGGGAATTGCTTAGTTGCTGCTCTCTTGTATGATTTTTTTTTTTTCTGGGCAATTGGGAAGCTACATACAACTCAAGTTGTGGAATTGCATCTTTTGTGAATATATACATAAACTGCTTTAGAACTAAATAAACTGTGCTAGGCATCTTTTAAGATACTTAAAAGCAGGGGGCTAAGCTTTCCTCTTACGTTCAGTGCAAAAATTGGGAGGGTTGTCCAGCTTCATCAAGCAGATGGGGAGAGGCAGCGGTAGCTCTCTTAGAGGCTGCTTTCAGGAAGTCTAAGGTTTATTTTGGAAAGCTATTTGAAATGTTTTAAAGCCATAGTGTGGTGATTCATGTTGTGTGGCATTGTTTTCAGCTGAAAAGACAAGAAATACTCGTTGGAGAGGTCCCAGAGAAGTTTTAATCACCCCATCAGTGGGGCAGGGAATAAAGGAGCCCAGTGTAGGAGATCATAGAATCATCATAGAATGGCCTGGACTGGAAGGGACCTCAGAGATCATCTGATCCAACTTCCCTGTCATGGGCAGGGATGCCTCTCTGCTAGATCAGGCTACTCAAGGCTCTGTCCAGTTTGGCCTTGAACACCTCCAGGGAGGGGGCAGCCATGTCTCTGAGTAGAATCATAGAATGGCCTAGGCTGGAAGGGACCTTAGAGATCATTTAATCCAACCTCCCTGTCATGAGCAGGGATGCCACCTGTCAACTAGACCAGGCAACACTTGGGCACTGAGTGGGAATCCAAGCCACGACCTCGGTGTTGTCATTGTTGTCAGCACCGCACTCAACCCACTGAGCTAATTCCAAAGTCTTGCCACCCTCATACTGAAGAATTTCTTCCTAAGATTCAGTCAAAACCTATTCTCCTTCAACTTAAACCCATTTCCCCTTGTCCTATCAGTGGACACTCTTGTAAAAAGTCCCTCCCCAGCCTTCCTGTAGGTTCCCTTCAGGTATTGGAAGGCAGCTATCAGGTCCCCCTGAAGTTTTCTCTTTTCCAGACTGAACAATCCCAGCTCCCACAGCCTGTCCTCATAGCAGAGGTGCTCCAGCCCCTGGATCATCCTTGTGGCCCTCCTCTAAACATGCTCCAACAGATCCATGTCCCTCTTTTGTTAGGGGCACCAAAACTGGATGCAATATTTGAGATCTATGATCTGAAGCAAAATTAAGACCATTTTACAATGACAATGAGATTAGGCTCTCATCCGTATCATTGAAATTGGAACCATCTTTGGGTTTATCACCTTATGTTACTGCATTTTGATTTTACCAGAACAAGTCATGGAAGGATTGTGAGTGTTAAATCAACATCCAGCCCAACAGACTTCCTGTGACTTGGCTTCACTGCAGAAGTTTTAACTGCTGGTATTTTCAGCATAGGTATGCTTAAAATATGCCTTCTGAGATGAAGGGTAAACTCTGCCACAACGAAAAACTTCAAATAAGAAACAGTATAGAGTGCTGGAGAATTTTACCCATGGTATAAAAGTAATGTTCTAAGCCCAAAGTCTGTTTCACAAGTACTTGCACTCTGAATTGAAAGCACTGTAGAAAGTTTGACGAAGGTGAACCAATATTGTCCATGCTTTGTCCTCCATTAGGGAAAATCTAGTTTTGTTCTGAAATTCTGCAACAACTGCCAAGGAGTTCCCCTCCTCCTCTGGAAGCTTTTCTCTTATCAAAGCTTGAGTATGTTCTTTAAAGAAGACCTTCATAAAATACAAACTAAGACAAGCTCTGTGTGGGGTTGTGTGGTTTTTGTTTGGTTTGGTTTTCTTTCAGTACCAACCATAAGGAATCGCAGTCAGACGAGATCTCCATCTAGCTCAGTGTTGTTTCTCCAGCAATGGTCAATAGCAGTGACCTTTTTTTCCAGCCAGTAACAGGGAAATGATATAAAATACTTCCATAGGCTTAAGAGCTTTCTGAATTAAAGATGATGTGTTTTTTTTCTAAGTCAACTAAGAAGTCTTGAGAACTTAGAGAGAAATACTATTGTAATTGGGGCATGCTTCAGTAGTTTTATAACCAAATTGTTTGGTTGGTTTGGTTGAAATTCTGATGTTTCTTTCAGCTGCAAGAGAATAAAATTGGAATTGTCCAAATAAAGCAAAATACATTGCTGCTCTTGTATAGTATTAGTAATTTTCCAAACTGTTTCAGAATGTTTAGTCAGGGATTATTTAAGAGTATTTATGAAAATGTTGTTCACATAATATTTTCATTTTCAAATTAAATGTGAAAACTGTTTTTTAGTGAAATTGCAGTGCAATTCTATCAGTCCTCTGTTTTCTGAATCCTTGGTTGTTTGGATGTCCTAGAATTTGAGCCTGGATTCTTCACTTCCATCTGAAATTGAAAAAGATTAGTATGAAATTTGGATTTAAGGATGTCTGATAAGACTTCTGAAACTAAGGAGAAATAGAGGGTTTTTTTCTAAAGATTTACAGACAAATTTACCTGGTTCCTGTTTCTTCATGTTCTTGTGTTTTGGAAATATTGCATTAAGGACAAATGCAATAAACATTTCTGCTTACTTAGAGTTTGACATTTGATCTTCCACTGAATATAATGATTTACTACAGACAAATACAGAGCATTGCTTTTGTTTTACATTAAACACAAGTATTTCTATTGGCTTAGTAGAAGGAGTTGGTATCTTGGCTTGTAGTTCTACCACAGAAAGATTAATTCTACCTAAAGATTAATGTGAAACAATTCTACTTTGTCATTATCTGATGTATCCAACAACATTATTCAGTGAATTAACTGAGGGGTAATCATTGCTTACATCTCACTGCTGTGATTAAATGTAAAGAAAAAAGCCATGGATTTATTACTTCATCCAGTTAAATTCCTGGACTGTTGCATTAGCTGCATCCTTGGTCTGAGAACATGGGATTTTAATCTCTGGCATTATGGAAAGCTTTAATCACATGTTTATTTACTATTTGTGATCTAGAAAATGCCATTGCTTCATGTAACTAAGTAGTACAGAATGTAATCTAAGGATTAGGAAAAGACAAATCTTCCTTTCAATTTGACCTTAAAAGTCTGATTGGATTTCTTGTGTTATCTGGCATGATTTTCCCTAATTATCATTCACATACATCAAGCTTCAGATGCCAAATGAGCTGTGCAGATATGGATAAAATTCTAGTTATTAACTATTTCATATTCATCTTTAAGTGCAAAGACATGTCAAGAAAAAAACAGAAAAATCTGAGATAACATGTCTCAATGTAAGGTAGAATGTCAATAATGCAGTGGCCCTGACTTCATTCAAAATTGAATTCTTAGGATAGAAGTGAATGTGTAAAGTTTCAAGTCAGTTTGATTAACTTTGGACCCTAGTAGGAAAAAATTATTATTTCATAGTTCTGTGGCTGTTTATTGGAAGTCATTTGGCTTTAAAACAAATGGGGAAAATGGTGATTCATTTTGCTGAGGAATGTCTGGCAGCATCTTATGGGTTTCAGTAGGTTCTTCCAGCAAATGGAAAGTTGATTAAGCAGTGAAAGTTAAAGAATAAAGAAATGATTGTTCTTAAAATGATCAGTAAAAAGTAAGTAGCTATATGGTGTAGGAAAGCTGATCTGCAGAGTAATTAATGGACTTCTGGTATTTTATTTGGCTACATGAAGATGAGTGCAAGGAGAGAATGTTCTCTCTACAGCCTTTTTAAGTTGCGTTGTTTTTTTTTGGTATTAACTAAATCAAAATGCTATAGAATTGAGTGTGTCTATCATCAGTCACAGTTAAGTCTTTCAAATACTGAGTTAAAATAACTTTGAGCTAAAATATTTAGAAAATACAAATAACTAGTGATTTCTTAGGGAATTTATGCAGCTAGCTCATCTGAGGAATGTTACTGAGATACTGTCAGAACTCTGCTCTTACTTCTTCAAATATATTTTAACCTTGATGGGTCTGACACATCTTAAAGGCAAGTTTTGTTTCTGGAACCTTAAGTATAATTTCTTGGCAATTCCAAAAGATCCTTAAACCACTGTTCGTTCACAAACTTGTGGTTCTAATTTAAACTTCCTTATTACTTCTGGAAATACAGTTTTAATGAAATATAATTTTTCACATGGGCTGGGGAATTGCAGTGTATGCAATATGGTGCAGTTGTATGTATGAGTCAACAGGAAAAAAACCCATAAATTTTTAGCTTTTACTAGTTCATAAAAACATGGAGGGTTTTGATATTAAAGGAACTTTTATTTTGTAAGTTTAGATTACTTCAGGAAAAAGTCCTTCACTCTAACAGTAATTATAGCTACTGAAAACTTCTAAAGCTCTAGTGTCAGTCTAACTGCCAGGAGTCTTTTGGTGTGCTGATGCATTCCAAAATAATACAGGACAGTATGTTAATTTTTAATCTTGAATGGAGCTGAGCTATGCTTTTGTGATTTTTTTTTTTTTTTGAGCAAATTCTAATCCTGACATTTAAAATCAAAATTAAATGAAGCCATATTAATGTTTTTGTAGCTGTATGTGCTTCAGCCATAACAAAATGGATATATTGTTATTACAATTTTCATACTTGATGTTTCTTGGTGAAAAATATGGCTAAAGAGCAGCATGCTTCAGATCACAGCTTTGAACTTTGAATATTTATACTGTTAATAGTGTGTACCAACAGCAGTATTAAAAATCAATGCCATGTTTTGTTTTCCACTTGTAAAAGACATAAGTATATAGTCTTTTTCTAAGAAAAATCAGAGCTTTATCACAGCTGCCTTTGTTATATCCAGAAGCAATATAAGTAGTATATTTCTGACTACTGCCATAGTACTACACTCTTACATCTGAGTGTGATATTTAGAAACTTGACTGTGGTCCTGGGCTTTCTGAGTGGGAACCTCATGCCCTAAAATTCCAGTCTTGATTTCATCTGGAAATTAATTTCAATGTAACTTTTAATTGCCCATAATTCTCTAGTCCATAAGTGGCACCTACAAAAAACACGTGAATTTCATTTTTACCTGGAGGCAGCTGTTAAAGTATCTTCCTCAGTAGTTGTTAGCCTGGGGGCTGAGGAATTTTGAGGATTTAAGTGTGCTACAACATAAAGAACACATTGGGGAAGGTTGCTTTGATAAGGCTCCTTCAGAATGTTTCCATGATTAGAATCCATACAATCAAAAACTTAAGAACTCACTAAGTATATTTAGGGGAGGTTTTTCTTTCAAGAAGCCTTCAGGTAGTCTTTGATTCCTTTGGCTTTATTGGTTTTTCAGTCACTGAACACTGACTTGTATAGATGCAATTTTGTTTCCTGTTCTGCATGGAGGACTGACCTTTCAGTTAAAGATGGTAGTGTCTTCATTTCTGCTGTGTTCTATGGGAAGGGACTGTGTTCGTTTAACAAAGCTGCTAATGATGTGTGGATTTTGTGCCCTTGCCCATGACAGGGAGGTTGGATTAGATGATCTCTAAGGTCCCTTCCAGCCCAGGCCATTCTCTGATTCTATGATATGACTTTCTCAGTAGTAAGAAATGTGTTGGTTTACTGTGTTTTCTCATTGGAAGTGATTTCAAAGGAAATTTACTTTTAAAGTTTATCTAAAGGATGTTTTCTCTGTTTATATTTTTGATCTGTTTCTTCACATTCAAAAGTTGTTACTGTCTGCTGTTGGTGTAAGATCACATTCCTGCTTTTTTTTATCCTCAAGAACTTGATAAAAGTCATTAATTTCTGCTGGTTAAGTAGAGCTAGAAGAGTGTTTATTGTTGTGAAAATCTGTTTGGAGATGACTGTGGAGCACAAGTCCTAGATGTCCAAAGAACTTTAATTGCACTTCTGAAATTGGATTTTTGCTGTGTCCTATGCTAACAGGCTTAGTGCTGCAATCCACAGTGTGGTCCCAATCTGGCAAAGACTTCAAGCAGTGCTTCGGTTTTAGTCCCCTTGTGTGCTCCTCAGGTTTCCCTGCTAATAAAATAAAAACTGCAGTTTTTCTTTAGCACGCCGGAGAACCGGTATTTGGAGAGAATTACATGCAAAACTGATTCTTGAATACATCTCTGGAATGAGTACAGTCATGCAGCCTGGGATTGGACTTCTAGATCTCATTCCTAATTATGTTATCACTAGTATAACAGTAATTTCAGATTTTTGGGTATGATCTGTGAGCCTCAATTACATTCCTGAAATTTTTGAAAGATTGATTTGACATTTGCTTATAAATGCACTGTAAACAACCACCACTAAAACTGTATACTTTGTGTAGAGGGAGAAAATGGTAAAGTATTATACTAGGCTGTAAGTTCCTGAATTTAAAAAATGAGTAAAGCTATCCAACAACAGTTTTTACTGCTTGAGCCATATAAAATGTAGATGTATCTAAAGTGTTAAAAGTTATTGTTTAAAGTGTTTGCAGTGGTAAATTAGATTGTTATGAACATGAATATTAAAAGAGCCTTATAAAGCAAAATATAGTATGCCCCATTGAACTAGATATTAAACTATATGTATTAATTACACAATATACCATATGTGTAATACCATACAGTATTAGTTTTAAAGTTTAATTTCTACTGACTTTGAAAATTCTTAGCTTTTGAACTGTAATATTAAACTGAGAAAATAACTAACTTTTTTCCTTTAACAGAAATTGAAAAATTCCAAAAAGGGGAGGGGAAGGAAGAAGAAAAGTATATTGATGTAGTCATCAATAAAAATATGAAGTTGGGACAAAAAGTTTTGATTCCAGTAAAACAATTCCCTAAGGTAAGCTAAATTTTCATACTTGATGAATCTAATTGCTTACAAAAGATATTCCACTAATAGCTTCACTTGTTCTTTCTGTTAAATTTAAAACTATAATCAGTCTCCACTGTTGCCGTTTTGCAGTCTGGTCTATAGAAGTTTAAAGGTGCAAATGGTTCTTGCTGGAATAAATATGCTGGTCAAACAAATAGTGTGTTGAGAACAAATGATAAATGACTCATAATCAGGACAGCAAGATCATCCTCTTCCTTCCAAAAGGAATGAAAACACACATAAGTTGACTCTGATGCCAAGCTTTGAGACTTTCTTGTTGTAGGTAGAAGTACAGCTTAAAATGTGCTGTTAAGGAACTCTGTAAATTTTCTCTCTTTCTCATAAGTTTAAGCCATTGTTACTTTTGAATTAATTATGTCTACCTAAATTATGCAGTCTATTCTGGAGGGGTAGGGGCTGTTCTCATAATATCTTTTACCACCATGAATCCTTAACACTTCTTTACTGCCAGCTGTTATTCTGCATTAAAATATAGCTACCTGGAAGCATTTATTCGACATTCAATAGGCTGTGGAACTTTTATTATCTTAATAATTTATTAAAAGCTAAGGTTAGTGTACGAAAATGAGATTAGCATTTTTTTTTCATGTGTTTTAAATGGCTTTTTCTTCCTCCTAGAAATCTCAAGACTGTTGCTGTTCATGGAGGAAAGGAATTCCTTGATTCCTTCCTCTGTTTCTTTAGGAAGACTTTTTCTAGATAATTTTTTCTTCCCCACACTATCTGTGTTTTTTCTCACATGACTATGCTGGTTAACCTGCAGGGTTTGCTTTACTGCTATTCACAGTTTCATGAAATACTGCTTCAGTGAATTCAAGGCTGCATATCATTTATATGTGGGCACCTATCTGGAACTCTTGATTTAGAAGTCATCTTTATGACTGGGAAGAGCTGTATATAAACCTACAGAAACATAAAGATGGGAAGGTAAAAGGGGAAGCTTACATGTCAGTGTAATCAGGATGGGCTTTTTTTATGGATGTTGAGTTGTAGATACTTGAGCTCAATGGGAAGATAGGCAAAATAGATATTAAAATGGGGAAACTGCCCTTTGAAAAAGACTTTTACTTTTTTTTATGTAGCGTAAAGTTTACTTAAATGATTAAGCACTGAAATTTTTATTTAGGATAGCTAGTAGGAAAGTCCTTGGCATCTTTGGAATGGGCAGGCATGCTCTACTGTGTACTCAGTAGTTCTGGTCCTTGGAGAAAATATTTGACTATCTGAGCTGGAGTAAAGCCTGGAATATGCTATGGAAAGAAACTTGAATTTATGTCCAAAGAGAGCTTTGATTTAATCCTGTATGTCCCTGTTTAAGCCACAAAAAACCTTTCTGCCAGGATGAATAAAATCCTAGGTATTTTCTATTTAAGATGATTTTTACCCTATTGTAGGGGGGAAATTTTCTTAGAAATTTCCATTTAATTGCATATAGAGGAATACTAATGTTAAAGCTTAATCATTAAAGATTCCATATACTCAAAAGGAATTGAAGTTTCTCACTGTATAGGAACAGTTTGGAAGATGTGTGAATTCAGACTTATGACAGGTATTCCTGACCTTCTCTGAAAAACACCCACCCTAGAAAAATGCAAATGCTAGCTGGGTGACAAATGGATTGAGAGCAGCCCTACAGAGAAGGACTTGAGGGTGTTGGTGGATTTAAAACTGGGTATGAGCCAGCAATGCCTGCTTGCAGCCCAGAAGGCCGGTCATATACTGGGCTGCATCAAAAGAAGCGTGGCCAGCAGGTCAAGGGAGGTGATTCTTCCCCTGGACTTTGCTCTTGTGAGACCTCACCTGCAGTTCTTTGTTCAGATCTGGAGCCCTCAGAATAAGACATGGACCTGTTGGAATGGGCCTAGAGAAGGGCCACGATGATCAGAGGTTGGAGCACTGCCTATGAGGACAGGCTGAGAGAGATGGGGTTGTTCAGCCCAGAGAAGAGAAGCCTCCTGGGAGACCTTATAGTGGCCTTCCAGTACTTAAAGGGAGCTACAGGGAAGATGGGAGGGACTCTTTGTCAAGGAGTGTAGTGACAGGTGTAATGGTTTTGTTGTAATCAGACTTAAGTTTTAAGGAGCTAATTGCTTAATGAATAGCTAATCACTATTTTAATTAAATTAGTTTATTAATTTAAAATTCTGTGCTCCTTATCCTAATATACTTATGCTAAAAGTCGTGTGTAGGCCTTAGCAAAAGCCAGAGCTGTGTAGGCTGCAAATTTGGCAGAGAATGTTTTGTACTTGTAAAATGTCTTACCGCACCCTGTCTCTGGTCTCACTGCACCTGTGCTTTAATAACAATACCAGCATATTTTATATAGACAGATCAATAGGTTGCATTTTACGCAGGCATGCCTCCCTACCTCCCTACTCCCCCATTTTTGTTTTGTGGTTAAATGTGGTCTCACCCCAATTGCCAGCGATTGTATGGAAATAAGATATATGAATATTAATAAGGGTTGAACCAATCATTATAAAGGTTAAAATTAATAGCGGACAGTGTATGCATGTTTATGTTAAAATATTATAATTTTGTAAAAGTGTATAAATAGATTGAATTTTTGTTGATGTATTCGAAGCATGGGGTGATTCCCAGGCTTCCCAGCGCTGCAATAAAGAAGTGCCTGCTTATCTACATGTAGATAAGTTCTGTCGTTTTTGCGACCTTCCCTTTAGAAATCGCAACAGTTTCAAACTGAAAAAGTAGATTTAGATTAGATATTAGGAAGAAATTCTTCACTGTGAGGGTGTTGAGGCACTGGACCAGGTTGCCCAGAGCAGTTATGGAAGCCCCTCCTTGGAAGTGTTCAAGGCCAGGTTGGATGGGGCTTTGAGCAACCTAGTGTGCGGGTGTCCCTGCCCATGGCAGGGGAGTTTGAACTAGATGATCTTTAAGGTTCCTTCCAACCCAAACCACTCTGATTCTAAACCACAAGCACTCGCTGCATTTTATTATCGCTTGTTCACTGCAGTCAAGTTTGTGGTCTTGAGATCTAATAAATTTAGATGCTTAAATCAAATTTAAATAGCTATGACATGGCAAACTTAGAGCCTTATCCTAGCATACTGTAGTCATAGAATAATAGAAGGTGTTGGGTTGAAAGGGAGCTTTAAAGATCATCTAGTCCAACCCCCTGCAGTGAGCAGAGACAACTTTAACTAAATCAGGTTGCTCAGAGTCCCATCAAGCCTGGCCTTGAATGTCTTCAGGGATGGAACCTCCACCACCTCTCTGGACAACCTGTTCCAGTGTTTCACCACCCTCATTGTAAAAAGGCTTCTTTTTTTCTAACATCTAATCTAAATCTACCCCTGCTCTAGTTTAAAACCATTGCCCTTTGCCCTGTTGCTACATGCCTTTGTGAATAGTCTCTCCCCAGCTTTCTTGTAGGCCCCCTACAGGTGTGCAGTGAGTAACACAATTTTTGAATGCCTACATGCAGGGGGACAGTATTTTTGCGTCCTAATGTTTGCTCTAAAGGCTAATTCTCTTTCTGTTAGGTGTGTTCAGAGAAGGGCTCGGAAATTAGGGGTGGCTTGTCCTGTCTTTGTGGAGTAGATATGGCATTATTCCAATCATCTTGATTTCACTGAACTCTAAAGTGCATGTGTTATATATTCAGGTTCTGCAGAACTTAAGCAGAAAATAGTATGTGGTGCTTATAAAACCTGAAATGATGTTTCAAATAAATGCTTTATATCTTGATGTTCTCTTGTGTATCTATGCAGTTTCCTAGACTGAAATACATACAGGAGGTGTTAGTGCAAATGTGTCATCTGTAGAAGGTACCAAGTGATAGTTTCCCTTAAAAACAGTTCAAAGATCTTGTTCTAATTTCAGTGATTTTTTTTTTCTCATTCCTACTGATCGGTATTGGTGACAAATGCTTCAGAAAAATGGAACTTGTGACTTTAGGTATGGATTAAATCTGTACTAAAAACTCTTCTGCATGTGATTGAGTTTAGAACGGTTTTAGCAAGCTTGCATCTGTCTCTGTATGCCTGCAGTCCACACTAGTGATGTTAGCTATTGTGCAAGATCCTAAAGAAAGATATCTATAGTCTTTCAGGAAATGTAGGGTGATTTGTGTGTAGTGAACTGAGAATCTGCTGTTTGAGGCTGATCAAGTCACTAGAATAATTGATAACTCTCAACCCAAAGTGGTAGCCCTCGTCTAGACCTTGCTAGTCTAAAAGTCTGGCAAAATGAGGTATCCAGAAAGTGGAATGGAAAAACTAAGTTTGTTGCAACTCTATGGGATGGAATAGTGCTTCCCCAAATTATCTTGCTTTTAAACAAGATCAAAGTAAAAAAAAAAAAATTAAATCCTTACCAGCAAAAGTGGAGCTAACTAGAAATAGAAATAATTTTGCTATCAGAAACTATTCCTTTGCTTGTATTTGCCAGTGGTGACTTTGGCAAGCAAAGATGCCCCTGCCATTTAGCTGTATAGATAGTATTAATGAAATACCAATCAATTTTTTTTTGGTGATAAATAAGGTCTCTGGACCAAAAGAGCCCACCAGTGCACTACCCCCGTTCAGGCAGCTTCCTAGACCTCACATGGGGTTAACTAAATTTCCTTTAAGTATTTCATTGCCCTTTCCCTCTTTCCAACTTCTCTCTGACTCCTTGAATAAATCATAATAGTAACTTCCACACAGGTCAGGCAGTCCTAGCTCTGATCTGATCAGCCTGGCATTGCAATGCCTACTCGCATTACCTGTCCTGTCAGATACGTTCACAGGCTCATCGCTGGGCCCTGTGCAAATTCAGCCTCATTACCTCTGGCAGCCCTGGGAGGTGACAGGTTAACTGCAGCAGAAAGCTATTCAACTGAAGTTTAGAGCAGCTGTGTTTTCTATTGGAAAAGAATCTGGTAGACTTCAGAGTCAAAAGTAAGTATTTCACATTTTGGGGGAATTTTTGCTCTCCCTGGGAAAAAAATAAAAGGAGGGGGAGGAAAAGTCCTAAGTTTCTGGTCTTCTGCTTAGTGTGCAGACATTTGAGTTTCTGTAGTGATGTATTTAACTTGCCTCCTGCCTAACAGCTTGTGGTTGCTTCTGCAGTGCTACGTGTATATATATATATATTGTTTAGCAGGGACATTTTATCTTGTTCAAACTTTGACTGTGTTAACAGGTTTGATATCTCATACTAGAGCTAGTTGGCCTAAACATTTCTTTTCATGTCTGGACCTTGATAGAAGGTGATAGAATAATGAAGACTGCCTGACTTTTTGTCTGCTTTATGAAATAATTTAAGGGAGTTAATCCCAGGAGTTATGTTCAATTTCCGCTTGAGGCTGGTTGTGCATTTGAATTAATTTCTTCATCTGTGTTCTTTAGACTCCTGTACATATTAAAACCCACTGAATTAATATGCCTTTATATGATTACAGATAGTCTTACTTAGTTAGACAAAACCTTGTGGAAAAGTCTTCTGTAGACTGCAGGTCCAGTCAAGTCTTTTCAAAATCAGATTGTCTGCAGTCTTGTAAATCTTTTGGGTTGGTCCAGCTCTACAGATTTCTCTGAGAAGTCTGAATTGCTATGATATGGAAATGAATGAGCTATTTAGGTGAGACTTGAATATATGCTGGTAATGCTGTCTTCAATCCTATTGTAATTGGGACGTGTGCTGCAGGCAGGAAGTTGGACTTTCTGTGCAACCTTATAGAAAAGGGCCAACTTCTTGAGGTAGGATTCCCTTCTAAATCAACTTACCTATAGGTGAGTGTCCACATGGGTGCTGGATGCCTAAACCACAGTTTATGGAATGAGATCTTGTCAGTTTAAGTTGTGGAGTTCAGGGTGACTTAATACACTTTGCTGTTGATCAGCTGAATACTTCAACTGACTCAAGTGTGAAAATGTGACCCTTCAACCTGTACTTCTGTTGCAGTTCATGCTTGAAAATAGTCTTCAGACTTGCATGGACTTAAAGGCGGAGAAAGTGAGCTGGCCATGGAAGGTCATGATCTGCTTGTCTTGGTGAAGGGACTCTCTGGATTTATTCTTACAATGCTATGAAATGCCAGCATGTGTAAAAGGTGCTTAGATACATAGGAATAAGGCAGGAGGGGGTTATTCCTCCTCCTACATGTTTAATGAGTATGCATTGTGAAGTAGTTTAGTCTTAGAAATCTGATTTTGCTTTGACAGTTTAGTGAACTTGAATGTTCTAAATTCAGAGAAAAAAAAAAAGTAGCTTCCATGGATGATAAATGGAATGATGGTGGTTTTCCATGAGATAGATCAAAACTAAGGGAACTTTTATTATTTTTTTTTTGTGACAGGCTACCATTTTAAGAATTGTTCATAGATCTACACTTAAATACTGGGTAAATTCCAGAAGTCATTAAGAAATGATCTGTGTTCTCTGAAGTGATACTTTAAATGTATATTCTGAAAAGTTACTGGTTTATGGAACTACTATCCACTTAAGCCTTTTAGCTCAACATTTAAAGTAAAAGTATTTTAAAATGTTATTTTCATATGATATATCTGCAGTTGTTACATAAATTCATGAAGAGATTAAAACACTAATCACATGACTAGTTAAAAACCAATTTTTTGTAATAGCTTGGCTCTAAGGATTCTTTTTTTAAAGTAGAAATGAGAAAATGGAGTTGTATAACCGTAGCAACATGAAGAAGCTAGCACCAAATGTAGTACTAGGGATAACTTTTGAGTAACTGTTTTGTAGTTAACTAAGATTTGTTGTGATTAAATGTTTAAAGAATTATTACTGTGTTTTATGAAGGAAAGTAGCTTGATGTGATACAACACAGATGCTTGAAATACCTCCCTAAAGAAACCTTATTATTTGAGTATAAGAAAATATTAGGTTTCCTAGTTCCAGATCATTGTAAATGAAAAAGGTCTGAATGTTCATTTAACTGTTATTTTTTTTTGAGTGACCCTATCACAGAGGAACCATTACAGAAAACTAATATGCCAAGAAAGCTTTCTATGGGTTTAATGACAATGGCTTGCTTAGAGCTTTACAGGAAAACATTTGGTCAAGCATTTATACTTTCACTAAGTATTTTAAGCTGGATGAACTGTACTCATCACACTTGTCTTGGTGAGGATGAACAAGGATTACTTTCTATTATATCCCCTTTTCTGTGATACATTTGAAAATACTGTAGCATTGGCATTAATTCCTTTTTTGCTGAGATTCATACAGTAGAGCAAATGCTTATGAAGAGAATGTCTTGCATACTTTTTTATTGCTGTGTTGTCTGCAGAATTGCTTGCAGTAGGTTCAAGCTGTGCTCTGGTAAGAAAAGAAATCTAGAGATGACTGTTTTGATTTGGGGATTCTGAAGAAATGGTTGCTTAACTGTGATGTCTATAATCTCCATTGTACTATATGCAAAAATGCTTAAAGTGAAGATTTATGAATATCAAGAGAGGAAACAATTTTTAAGCAAAAAACCTTATTATTGACTTTTTCCATTCCTATTGGGATACATTTTTAAGGAAAAATCTATTTTAAATTCCAGGTTTAATTATACAGCACTTCAAGGTAATTTGTAAAAGGAAAATGATGCACGCTTTCAGTATAGCTAACCAGTAGTCGTGGGCTAGTGGGCACCATGGCTAAGGGATAGAATCCCATATCTGAGGAAGTTTCAAGAGGTGCTGTTATACTTCTTACTCACAAAGTACTCCAGAGGTAAATATAGGAGAATATGCTTCCAATAACCAGAGGTTTTGGGAAATAAAAAACACCTCATGAGTCTTAAATCCTGTTATTCAAATCCATGTATATCTGGTGTTATTTTGTGATGATGTCACGATAGAGAGGGTACCATTTATAGTGGAGTGTTACATGGCTTGAACTGTAGCTGAGGTAACAATTTCACCTTCCATAGTTGTCTCCTGTATTAATTTGAATCTTGATAATGTTCTTGCAAAGATGCCTTCAAGTGTTTTGCTCTACTTTTGTTTGAGGTACCCTATTTGACATGTAATTCAGAGCTGGTCTAGAAGCAGCTTTGAGTTGGGGACTCTTTCTGCTTTATATACCTTCATCCATAATATCCTGATTCTTGCTTTAGACATCAGAAGCTATCTTAATGTAGAGACAATCCTTCATTTAACACAGTGATTTATCTGATGTAGAACAACACTCATGGCTGGCTCTTCAGAGTTCAGCTGCTGAACTGTGAACATGACAGTAGCTTCCAGACTAGCTTGTACTGGAGAGCAGTGTCACTGCTTGTCACGGGTTTGAATCTGATGAGGTTTTTTGAAGCAAGGGGGATGTCTGTGGAGGATGACTCTTAAGAAAAAGAACATTTGAGAGCCTTCCCCAGCCCCAGATAAAAAAAGTCAGATCCTGCTCTGGCCAAGGCCACGCTTGTGGCGGAGAAGACCATGCAGGAGCAGAGGACACATAACCTCAGTTAAGACAAACTCATGGGGAGGGTGAGGACTGCCTGTGTGAGATAGACACCACTTGGCAGCTGGGTAAGACTGCAAGGATCCCTCTTCCCCAAGAGGGAAGGACTGCCATGGGCAGTGAGCCATGGCCAGATGGACTGCACCCCACACCCCCTCCCCACCTTGCACTGATGGGGCAATGGAAGGAGTGTATTTAAAATCAGATTGTATTTATTCATGTGTTCTCACTATCCTGCCCTGAGTTAGTCAATGAATGGTGGTGGTAAATTTATGTTTTCTCCCAAGTCATCTCTGGTTCTTGCCTGTGACTGTAAGGGGTGAATTAACCATCCCTGTCTTAATCTCAATCCTTGAGCCTTTTTAGTTGACCTTTTCTCCCTCCTGGGGGGATGGGTGTGGGGAAGAGCGAATGAATGACCCTGCGGTTCTTTGTTGTCAGTCTTGAACTGCAACGCTGCCTTAATACAATGTTAAGCTGAAGCTCATGAACTTGAGGTCAGTTTGGGGTGTCTACAGTGGTTTGGATGTGATGGTGTTGTACTAGGGAGAAGAGTAAGAGGGGAGTCTGAGCTAGAGCTAGTGAATGTGACTGAACTGACTTCTGCGGAGCTGCTCAGATATCTCTTCCAGTGCTTCGAATTCAGAGATAGTTTGTAAACTTGAGTTCAATACTAGACCTGAATTTGTTCTTCTTGTGCTCTTGGGCAAATAAACTTGAAATGGGAAGAACAGGAAGCACCTGTGAAACCTGTACATGAGCTGTCTTGTATAAAAGCTTACTTGGATCTGCCAGGCTTATTTGTTCGTTTCACCAGCAGATAGACTGGGTTTGTTAATTTTGTAATGAAAACTTGTCTTACTGTGTGGTGGTTTTGTACCTTTGGGTTTGTGTCTTTCTACTTTTTGATTGACAGGGATAAAGAAGTGTGTAAGTAATGATAGCAACTTGGTGGCTGACATATTTTTCGGTGTTTCTATATATCTATGAAATATTTGAAAATAAACATTTGCTGATCAGATGTCTTCCATTTGATGTCAAAGATAAACTGAGAGTTTGAACAAAATCTGGCACCTGTTCAGAGAAAATCACCTGTTTTCTACTGAAGAGATTCACTCAGTCTCATAAATGGGGCTTACTTATGACATAATCAACTGAAATGTTCCAGAGCTTTTTATCTTTTATGTGGGAGCAAAAAGGCTCTGGGGACTGCTTTGTAAGCCATTTTTTTGGTAGCTTTCAATGTAGGTGAAGTTTAAAAACACAACTAAGGGATATTGTGCTTTCAAATCAGCAAAATTTCAGACTGCAACAGAGGTTTCTCGTGCTTCAGACTTGTCAAATCTAATATTTGAAGGCTTGGTGCACAGGAAAGAATAGTTCAGTGGATCTCAGAATACAGCTAATATGTTTTCATGTTCGTTAAATGTATTGGCTAGAACATGTCATCTATGCAGCTACTTGTGTAGTACCATAATGTCTAGCTTGAACCCTAGAGACTCTTTGGTCTTGAAGATGACAGCTTCTGGTGGCATTAAAGGTTTTTCTAGGTCAATTTTTAGATATACACAACATATTAAACTTTGGCTTCAGTTAAAATACAGCTGGAGTAAACAAATGTACTTTGGAGCCCCCAAATCTTCTCTGAACACTCAAGCCTTCCAGTCACTTTTGATTACATACAAAGTGGATTTCACTTTACTTGCAGATATGTGATTATGATTTGTAGGCTGTGTTTTAATAGGTAGTTGTTTGTTCCAGTTAGGAAGTGTTATTCAGAGCTATGCATTCCATGCACATTATTTTTGTTTTAACTTCTAATTTTTTTATGTCTAATAGCTTAAAAGGCTATTTTGAAGTAAATATAAGTAATCTTAAGTAATACTTGAAAAATTTGTGTTGTATTCCACTACATGAAAGTTTTCATTTGAGCCTAACTGTTCATGAGTAATGATTCTTTATTTTAGCAACTGTTTACAAGAAGTTATTGGCTTATGGAAGTTCAGACTTGTTATGAATTGTTTCAATTTGTTTGATTTCCTTGCAGTTATACCTCTAGTAATAATAATAAAATCAGAAGTACAAGTTAGAAGAGACCTCTAGAGAACATCTGGTCCAAAATTATGCTGAAATGATGACTGTAAATTAGATTACACAAGGCCCTGTCAGTGGCCCAGAGTCCTGAATATTTCGGCAAGGGAGACTTCTACCATTTTACTGGGCAACCTATTTCTGATAAACGTTTTCCTTATCTTAGGACCTATTAGAAAAAAAATGGAATGTATCTAATAAAACTCATTTAAAGAAATTTCCTGAGAATTTGAGATTTAGCCTGATAATTTTAAAAAAAACCCAAACTAATTCATCAAAGACTTTTAAATTTAGTAGCTTCTTTCTATAGTGTAGGGTTGCTGCAACTGGACCTTTTTTCCATCAACAGTTCCAGTGTAGCAACAATGGATTTTGGGCTGCTGCTGTCAAAATGTTTTCAAATTCCTCCAGTGGAATAGGGAGATCAAAGAAGTCCATCTTGGCCCTTTAGTGAGCCAATAACAGAGGAGCAGTCAAAGAATTTGCAAACTGTTTCATAAATTTGAGATGATAAACAAGTAGTTTAAGCCTGTTGTTTGGCATCACTGTATTTTACTTGTGCCTGTCTCTTTAACTTGATGCTGTCACTTTAGATTATGACAGTTTGAATAACCTGGTTTTTACAGAGCTAGTAAACAGTACTGAATAATAGTTTGATAAATAATCTCTATTGTAGTATTATTTTGACAGGAATTGTGGTGAGTTGACCTTAGCTGGCTGCAAGGTGCCCACCAAGCTGTTCTAGCTCTTTCCCCCCCCTTAACAGGATGACGGAAGAAAGCAAGATGAAAAGCATGTGGGTTGAGGTGAAGGCGAGGAGACAACTCACCAGTTAGTCACAGGCAGAACAGACTTGACTTGGGGAAAATGAATTTATTGCCAATTAATTGTAACAAAAGTGAGAAAACAGAAATCACCTTTCCTACAATCTCTCCACTTCCTTGTGGACTCAACTTCATTCTTGACTTGTATCTCTTTCCCCCAAGTGACACAGTAGATATGGAATGGTGATGGAATGCTGTTCCTTCTTCCTCATGCTCTTCCCATGTTCCAGCCTGGGCTTCTTCATATGGGATAAATTTGTCCTCTGACTGCTCCACTGTGAGTCCTTTCCATGGGCTGCAGTTCAAGAACTGCTCCTGTGTGAATCCCTTCCTGAAGGACTGTAGCCTGTGGAACAGACTGCTCCAGCGTGAGTCCCCTGAAGGTCCTCCTGGAAAATCTGCTCACATGTGCATTCGTCTCCAGAGGTTACAGCTCCTGCTAGGAGCCTGCTTCAGCATGGGCTCCCCATGGGCTGCAGCTTTTTTCAGGCACATCCACCTTCTCTGGTGTGGGGTCCTCCATGGGCTGCAGGGGAACAACCTACTTCACCATGGTCTTTACCATGGGCTGCAGGGGAATCTCTGCTCTGGCCCTTGGACTACCTCCTCCCTCTCCTTCACAAACCTGGGTACCTGCAGAGCTGTTTCATTTTCTCACTTTCCTCAACTTCATAGTGTTTTTACCTGTTCTTAGATATGTTATCTCAGAAGTGCTATGTCATTAATAGGCTTCACTTTAGGCAGTGGTGGATCTGTCTTGGAGTTGGTGCTATCCAGCATGTGGGCATTTCCTGTGAGAAGATGTCACATTAAATCCAATTCAGGAATAAATTATTACTTTCAGGAAGTGTTTATCAGCTCTTTTATGTGATGTTAACACCCCTCCCCCCAAAAGTAGTTGTCTGCATATTTAAAGTGAATCCTCTAGTCTTCTCTGTAACTACCCTTCAAATTTTATATACCTTCCAAAATACAGTGTTGTGATGTAAAAAAAGTAAATTGTTGCATGTACACAGCACTTTTCCTGGTATATGTAACTGGCAATATATACCCTACAGAGCAGTGCTCATGAAAACTCTCACACCCCCTAGCTCTACTAAGTCTGATGTTTGTGTTCTTGAAACAACAATAGGTGGGCTATCCCTTCTTGTTTTCCTTTATTATGAATGGGGTTTTTGATACTTGTTTTCCTTAGTCTATTTTCTCTCTGAAGCATCTTCTGAGCTAGAAGAGCACCAGCTGTATGTTTTGTGGCAGAGTTGTGGTAAATGGAGTTAAATTCAGTTGGCAGCTGGTCACAAGTGGGTCCCCAGGGCTATTGGGGGCAGCTTGTTTAATATCTTTTTCAATCATCTAGATAAGGGGGTCAAGTTCACCCTCAGAAAATTTACAGGTAGCAGCAAGTTGGGCGGAGTGTTGGTTTGCTTGAAGGTAGGGGTGTTCTGCAGAGGGATCTGGATGGGCTGGATCAGTGGGCTGGGGCCAACTGTATGAAGTTCAACAAGGCCAAGGGCTAGGTCTTGCATTTAGGTCCTAACAACCCCAGGCAGTGCTACAGGCTTGGGGAAGAGTGGCTGGAGAGCTGCCTGGGGGAGAAGAACCTGGAGGTGTTGGTGGACAGCCAGCTGACCATAAGCCAGCAGTGTGCCCAGGTGGCAAAGGCCAACAGTATCCTGGCCTGTATCAGGAATAGTGTGGCCAGTAGGACCACTATATTTAGTACTGGTGAGGCCACAACTGGAATCCTGTGCTCAGTTTTAGGCCCTTCCCTACAAGACAGATATTGAGGTGCTGGAGTATATCCAGAGAAGGGCAACGAGGTAGATGTTGCATTGAGGGACATGGTTTAGTGGTGTTGATAAGACTAGGAAAAGGTTGGACTTGATGATCTTGAAGGTCTCTTCCAGCTGAAAATGTTCTATGATTCAATGAATGAGGCTGGTGAAGTGTCTAGAGAACAAGCCCTCTGAGGAAACTGGGCTTGTTTAGCCTGGAGAAAATGAGGCTGTTTATAGCTACCTGTGATGCTGTGAAAAGTCAAAATCAGGACTCAATAGTCTTGGTGACTATTAAGTGGGTATTCTTTATGGCAGCACTGGACACAGGGGATTGTGCTGCCTGATGTTCGTGCCATAGAGAGATGTGCAGGTTACACATACATATTCACGGTATTTCTGAGAAGTTATTAACATATTCATTATTTTCTAAGAACTCATTATCATAGATTACCACCCACTCCCACATGTGCATTATAGTCTCTTGGTGGGCTTCAGAGTTATCTGGTGGTTGTTTACTTCATCCTCCTCTTCCTCACCATGTTCTTTTGGTGAACTATAGCCTGTACTCCTTTGTTCTTGCTGACAAGCAAGGTCTGCAGTCTTGAGGCACCCTGTGCCTGTCCATCTCATAGTAGCCTTGCATTCCCTTCTCGATGATAAGTCCTACTCAGCAATTACAATGTGTGTGCGTATCCATCTCACGATGCAACTGTTAGTTTATTACTGCTGCTTGTTTAAAGGCTTTTAGATAGTACGTTTCCGTCGGGCCCTTGCTTCACTTGAAAGGAGGTAGTAGCGAGGTGGAAGTTGGTCTCTTCTCCCATGGAACAAGCAATAGAATGAGAGGAAATGGCCTCAAGTTGTGCCAGGGGAGGTTTAGATTGGGTATAAGGAAAAATTTCTGTACTGGCAGAGTGGTTAAAAATTGGAATAGGGTGCCCAGGGAAGGGGTGGAGACACCATCCCTGGAGGTGTTGAAAGATGTGTAGATGTGGTACTTAGGGACATGGTTTAGTGGTGGTTCTGGCAGTGCTAGGTTAGCAGTTGCACTTTGTGATCTTAAAGCTCTTTTCCAACCTAAAAAAAATTTTCCATGATTCTATGAAATATTTGGATTTTCCTGATATTTTTTTTCTTTTTGTAGCTCACTACTTCACCAGTTCTCCTTAGTTGTTTTAATGTTCTATTTTGATGCCTATGAACCCCAACTGGCTTTTGTAAACATCACTGGTAATGGAGCTTTACTGGCAATTGAAGTCTTAAGTGCTGATTCTGGTTTGGGACTAGATTTATATAATTATGTTCTCTGGATATAATTGCTCACTTGTTTCTGTGTTTTAGTGTAGTATATATTGAGTGGGTTACTTCATAAATCATCAAAGGATAATAAGGCAATTAAGATATTATTTTTCTTCAGAGCTTTTCTTAGTATCATATCTGTGAGATTGCTGCCAGCTTTGCTTTTATGATTATGTACCTGGTAACAATTGTTGAAAAACTGAATAGTGATTTGAGCACATCTGTTCTGAGTGTTGAATGGGATAAACATAAAATTATCTTCATACTACTTGATTTCTTTGAGTTCAAGGTACTTCTGTGTTTCTGTTGACACCTGGTGGAGCCACTGACATGCTGGAAACTGCCCTACACAGTTGTACTTAATGATTGTTTAATTGACATTCTAATACTCTTTTGTACCTAGAACACAAAGGTGTTTCAACAAAATATTTTATTTTACTTGTTTGTTTAGGCTTCAAAATCGAATTAAGTTAGTATTTTTTGTGTGGGTTTTTTTTACAGTTCAACTTTGTGGGAAAACTGTTGGGTCCACGTGGAAATTCTCTAAAACGTTTACAGGAAGAAACACTGACCAAAATGTCTATTTTGGGAAAAGGTTCTATGAGGGACAAGACAAAGGTAAGACCTGAGTACTTTGATGGAATGCTTGATACCTGAATTTCTTAAGCTTCCTAAAATTTTGGGGAATGTGAGCAAACTCTATAACAAAAAAAAGGAGTAAATAAAAAGCCTAGGATATCCTCATATTGGTTAATATTCAGATGAGCTGTATTTTGAGGCTACCATGATATTAGGGGGTTAGTAGGGGATTAGCAGTGCTCCAGACTGGACTTGTACAGTTTAATGAGCATTACCCAAGTGAATGAGGTAGTATTCTGACTTTTGAAGCAACCTGACTTCTAGACAGATCCAAACAAAGGTTTTCACATGTAAATTTAGTAACACTTCTTGACAAAGAGGAAAAAGAGCTGATGAAAGAATATAGAATGGCTGGGGTTGGAAGGGACCTTAGAGATCATCTAATCTAATATAAAATGCAACCAGAAAAACTAATCTGGAACTCAGAGTGACTTAATGCAGCTGAAGTAACTGAAAATTTGAAATTGTCTTTATGGGAAATATTTGGTTATAGTGGTTGGATATGTCCATTAGAAGATCTAAAATAGGCAGCAGAAGAGAACCCTCTTTATCTTGACAAGTGTTTTGTGCCAACCATTTTCACTATTTATTGAAATAAATCTCTCACTAAATTAGTAGGAGGTAAGTGTACTTTAGTGAGGAGATATGTCCCCTCTGGTGAACTACATTTTTTTAACTGAAGCACTCCTAATGATACATATTAAAGTACTGAACATACTTCTTGCCTATAGCATAATGCGCTGTATAGGCCTCCAGCGAAATCTTTCTGTGGTTATGTAATATGTAACTTAAAAATACTGTGTGCTATAAAGACCAATAATCACATGCATATGGAAGAGTGAATTAGAAGGCTGGCTACTGAGTTGCATCAGCAAAACATAAGTGTTGTGTGTTTTATAGAGTATTTATCAAGAACTTGATCAGAGCTCATCAATTACTTTGCTATGTGCAACTTAAGAGCCAGCTCTTCCCTCTCCTTCTTGAAAATATCTTTATGAAATGTAACTTAGGTAAATATAACTTCTGTTTTATACAAATACATTCCACTACAACAAAGTCTTGATTTTTTTTGAATGGGAGGTGTTGTGTAATACAATACACGTTATGCAATTTTGAATTTAAAATGTTTCACAATTCATTATGAAAAACTACATTGCTAGTAACTTTGAGAGGAAATATGGCAGTTAAGCTAGAAAAGAAAGAAAAATATGAAGCTTGCTATAAGCCAGCTTGACAAAGTAACTTTCCAAATTGCTTTAAATGACACTTGGTGAACTTTCTCAGTTGTTGTGGAATGTGTCACACTGATATTCTTCTGATGCTATATTACATGTTTTTATATCAGAATATGTGGAGTAGGAAGGCCCCTGAGTGTTTCTAATGGCTTTGCAGTGTAACTTCGTTTTATTAAAAGCAGAAGCCCATGCTCAAAAGTTCAGATCCAAACTTGATTCTTAGAGTCCTGAGGAAGAATCTTAGAAGTTCAAATGATTGAAATAAACATTTATTGTTTCCTTTGGTAATGAATTAATCACTGAATTTTTTTTTTTATTTAATAAAAGGAGGTTAATTATAAGAGTTATTTCTGTGTGAGAAAGAAGTAATCTTTGCTAAAGAGAAACCCAGGACTGAATTACTCAGCCGCAACAGGTTGCTGCTCAGAAAGGCTGCCAGGTTTTCATGTTGACCAGTGCATTTTATGCATTACTTGAAAAATCTAGTTGAGCGTTTAGTGTGGTTTAGTGACAAATACTGTCCATCACCCTTTGAGTCATAGAATTGTTTGGGCTGGAAGGGATCTTTAAAGGTAATATCTATATATCTATATCTATCTATCTCTGTAGTCCAACCCCATTGCAATAAGCTGGGTTACTTTTAAGATCAGCTTGCTCAAAGTCCTGTCCAGCCTGACCTTCAATGTTTCAAGGGATGGGGCCTTCACCACCTCTCTGTGCAACCTGTTCCATCATTTCACCACCCTCATGATAAAATGTATCTTCCTTATTTCTAGACTAAGTCTACCCTCTTCTAGTTTAAAACCATTTACCCCTTGTACTAATGCTACAGGCCATACTCTTGCTCTGATATATTTCAAATATGGAGAGAAGCTTAAGTTGCTCTTAGAGGAGAATAATATGGTAAATAATGGACATTGCTTTTTCTCCTTTCAAGTTATCCAAGGGCCAAACCAAGCAATTTCATTGCTTTCTTGGCAATGCTTAAAGCACTGCTCTAGAGAAGATAAATGATGAAACAGCCTGGAGACACACATGGGAGATAGACTGCTCTTCCATTGCACCTCTGACTTCAAATATTTCTTGTCAACTATACAATTTCTCCAGCCTAGTTGTTTCTTACTGTTTTCTAATGGGTTGACCAAACTGAAAATCTACAAGTTTTTAGCCTGCTATTTTGCATCTTGTAGCACAGAAAGAATTGAATGAAAACTATAATTGCCATTGTGTAGGATTTTCTTCCAATTCTTATTGACTTTTCAATTTTTCTAAGGGTCAGCCGAAAATGAAATCTCCTGAATGATATTATATTCTGCTGATGAACAGGAAGTTAGAGCAAAACTTGTTTTCAGAACTGTATAGGTGATGTAGAACAATGTTGAATGGCATTAACTGTAATTTTAAAACAATTACATTCAGGGGAAAACCCAAGCTATTTTTTTTTTGCGCTATTGTGATAAAAATTTGTTACAGGTGGAAAAATCTCTAAAATTACATTATCACAAATTTTAAAAAACTTGAGCTGATGTAAATTAGTACTCTTGCACTGAGGTCAGATTTGCACTACATAGAGCTGAGGATCTGATCTGTTGTCTCAAACAAGTTTATTCCAGCATCTTTGCTGTCGCTAAAAGTGAGACAGCATATGCTATGTGTCTACTTAGTGGTGGTGATGGAATATTCTGGGGTGAACCAATTCTTGGAAGCGCTAGATTAGATTGTCAGATATTTCTAAACAAATGTTAGTATACCTGCTATGTTACCAGTTTTAAAGAATAATGATTAATGCCAGTTTTCTTCAGGAAAGAGTTAAAGTTTATAGACTTTTCTAAGCTAAATTTCAAAATATTTTTTTTGTTTATTTCTTTTGAACTTTAAAAGCCTTTGAAGTTTTCAGAAGAAAACTAATTGATATGAAAGGTTGAGAAAATGTAGCAAATATCACCATTATCTCTTGCAACTTCTCTAGGGAAAGATTTAGATAAACCAGGATAATAGATGCAGATAAACTAGTCTGACTTTAAATCCATTTTGGGCAACAGTATTTCTCTAGCTTTGACTTGTAATTGCCTTTTTAGAATGTCCAATCTTCTTCCTAACAAGAGATTTGGATTTAACAGCACATTCAGGAACAACTTTTCCCTCTTTGTTCCTTAGTCATTAAACTGAGTTCTATAGTCTGTCTAGGCTTCTATTTCCATCTCTTTTCTCCACATCTGGAGGGCCTGTGTATTTACTTGTGATATACAATATCGCGATTCAGTAATTCTCTACAGTTAACATGTTTTTTCAGGCTGTGCTGTCACTTCATCATTGACTTATCACTAGTCAGTGCCAAGATATCTTGTGCTAGACTACTCAGGCTTTCATGTGTCTATAGAAGAGTGAAAAAGAGAACCCATTTCAGAATTTCTTTATTCCGTGATGAGATTGCTTTTATATTATAAATTTAAAGAAATAAAGCCTTCCTGAATAGATTATTCATGTGTTACTAACAGTTAGAACTGCTACAGGCTTTTCAGCAACTTCAGTAGTCTGAATTATTTGTAAAATATGACAGAAGCCAAATATAAGGTAACATTACAAATAGTTAATCAGGTAGTACATAAAGAAATTTAGAATCTAAATCAAAGGTGATGTAGTGAAGATGGAAGTGTACTATGAGCACATTTTGATAAATACTGCTACTTAACCTTCTGATTTAAAGCAGTAGACTTCTAGGGCTGGTATTTGGTTCTTGATACTTTAACAAGTAGGATGAGAAGCAAAAGCCTCTATAAGCAGGACAGAGTACAGGGCAAGGTATATCAGCTCTTTATTAGGCGTATTGTCAGATGCCTTGTGCTGCTGCGTATCATCAGCTGGATTGGTACTTTTTTCTGGACCGCAGAGGGCTGAAATACAAGAGCACAAAGTACAGAGAAAAAGCAGATGAGTTTTCTCATGAGGCTTCCAGAGTGCAGTACTGCAGGGGTATATCTGTACTGAAAACATGAAGTTAAATCAGATTGTCCAAACCAGGAGTCATTTGGTGTGATAAATTGTGTAAGAAGGTGGAGATTTTGTGCATCCTTGATGTCTTGTCCCAGATTGTACTTAGTTGAGCTACAGTGGACCCAGAGGTGAAATTAAGACACAAATGAAGTCAGTGTTGCATTGAGTATTTATTCTCCAAGTGCAAAGAAAGAGAGAGAAGGAGGGAGTGGGGGAGGAAAGAGAAGGGCAAAAAAGAAGAAACCAATACCACCTCTGAGTCCAGTGGTATCCCACAGGTCCAACATCATCGATGAGGGAATATTCCAACTAGGTGCTGGTCTGCACTTTTTATTTCCATTGTCCCCACCTTTTCTCCACCTTTTAATGGGAACTAGGTGTGATAAATCTCCTCTTGCTGCATGCGTGCTGCTGTCTGGTGGTCGTGGGCCGGGGTCTTCTGGAGGAAGGCTCTTAGTCTTCCTCGCTATGTACTTTTCACCTTTGGCTCAAAAATACTGGGCTGGCTGAGCTGGTGACTACAAGTCTGGTTTAGACCAGATGGCCAGGTGGCTGCTCTCTTACTGACAATGGAGTTCATGTTTCATTACCTAGATGCTCATTAGCAGTCCCGGTTATCTAGACTCCTTTGCAGCAGTGTGTCAGTTCCTTGCTAAATTATTGCTGTGTCTTTGATGCTTCACCATATTCTCTTGCAGAATGTTACAAAAGGCCTCCTGTCCAAGCCATATTCAAGGCCTTGCAGGTGTCAGTTGCTACTAATGCTTCAGAAAGTTGGTTAATTACTATAGCAGCAGTTTGTTGTGATAAGCCTTGCAGTTCCAAACTATGCGTCTTTGCAATGTTGAGACAATCCTTTCTTTTTTTTTGAGTCTCACACGCAGCAGCTTTGCCAATGACACTGAGCTGTGTAGCGTGGTCGACATGCTGGACGGAAGGGATGCCATCCAGATGGATTTTGACAGACTGGAGAGGTGGGCCCATGCTAACCTTGTGAAGTTCAACAAGGCCAAGTGCAAGGACCTGCACCTGGGTTGGGGCAATCTCAAGCACAGGCTGGGTGATGAGTGGATTGAGAGTAGCCCTGTAGAGAAGGACTCAGGGATGTTGGTGGATGAAAAAAAAAACAAATATGAGCTAGCAGTGTGCACTTGCAGCCTAGAAAGCCAGTTACATCCTGGGCTGCATCAAAAGAAGCATGGCCAGCAGGTCAAGGGAGGTGATTCTGTCCCTCTACTCTGGTTTTGTGAGACCCCACCTGCAGTACTGTCTTCAGCTCTGGTGAACACAACATAAATAGGACAAGGACCTGTTGGAGCAAGTCCAGAGGAGGCCCATGAAGATGATCAAAAGGTTGAAGCACTTGCCCTATGAGGACAAGCTGAGGAAGTTGAGGTTGGTGAGCCTGCAGAAGACCTCTAGGGAGACCTTATTACAGCTTTTCAGTACCTGAAGGGGGCCTATGGGAAAGAAGGGAAGGGACTTTTTGTCAGAGAGTGTAGGGGTAGGACAAGAGCTAATGGTGTCAAACTGAGCGTAGATGTAGATTGGATATTAAGAAGAAATTCTTTTCTGTGAGGGTGGTGAGACACTGGGACAGGTTGCCCGGAGAAGCTGGGAAGCCCCCTCCCTGGAAAAGTTCAAGGCCAGGCTGGATGGGGCTTTGAGCAACCTGGTCTAGTGGGAGGTGTCCCTGCCCATGGCAGGGGAGTTAGAACTAGATGATCTTGACAGTCGCTTTCAACCCAAACTATTCTATGATTTTATGGACAAATTATTATTTTTTTTTTTAAAGAAAGTGGTAACCTTGCTGCCTTTCACCTCCCTTGAGGTGAGCAATATCCACACACACTGGGCAAGCCAATGTATGTACTGTCAGATAATGGTTGAAATTTTTCTAGGAGCTAAAAATACTTTCAGTGAGAGATACTGGAAGAAGAAGAAACTGTGCCTTTTCTGTTGGTCAATATGAGGAACAAAAAAACCACTGAAGTGATTAATATATGCCTGAAGTTGGGAGATATAGGCCAATGAATGAGTTCATTCTCATATGTGTTCTGTTAAGAGCTGGAGGATAGTGTATTGCAAAGTCATACTATAGAATTAAAAAATTCCTTGAAGTGAATTTTGCAAATGAAGTAAGGAAAAAAAGGATAACTTTAAAATTAAGAGTTTGTTTATGGGAATGGTTTTACAATAGCCTGCACAGAAATTTCCTGTGTGTTTTGTTAAAATTGCTGACTGAAATCCTTTTTTACCAGGCACTACTCAATGAATTGTGACTTTTTAATTCCTTATTGCTGTTATGATAACCACATAAATTAATTTTCTTAATTCTCCATTCTCTGCTTATCTAACTGCACAGTGATTTTTTTTTTTTTATTTATTGTCCTTTAAATAAAGGGACATGGATGTATATACTAAAATACGAAGTATATAGAGAACCCCACTGATAAGTATGTCTAGCTTCCAGTGCCAAATGTTGGGGTTTAGGTCTTGAATAACTGTACTTAGAGTAAATATTTAAGTGAGAAACAGTTTCTAGTAAAACTGAATGTTTAAGAGCTGTAATGTTTATATTAGTTTACTTCTTATTTTGAAGATCTATTATTTATATTGACAAAATAATGGTTTTGCTGACAAAGTCTAATCGTGCTGACTATGACCTCTTTATATTCATGCTATGGATGCTCTAACAGCTAACTAGAATCCATTGATTTTTTTTTTTTTTAAATATCCATATAGTCAAACACAGTATAAGGACAAAAATGGTATTTATGAGAAACAGAAACAGAGTGTCATTTCTAAACCTCAACCCATCATTAAAGGGTTGTGCGTGGGGAGAGATTTCAACTGTCACTGAAACTGTAATTTTAGTAACCAGAAGGACGACGTACCTACCTGGTACTTGCTAAATACAATAAGCCACCAGGGAGAATTCTTCGGGCTTTGTGTTTTAGACAGCAGAACTGGGAAGAATTTGATATATTCTATTGTAATACAGTGCAATTTTTAATGGTGGTTTACCCTCCTGGAATGCCCTTGTTGGATACACAGAGGATGGGAGGAACCTATGTAAGACTGAAAATCTGTTCTTTAGGTCTGTGAACACTTTACATGTGAATGCAAATATTTGAGAACTGAGCCTTGCTCCACTGCATTGAAATCATTGATTCTCAGCCATCTTGAAGTGGTTTGGGTGAAGAACAGCATAATTTTTCTTCTGAAATGGAGATGACCTCCTTCCTTATCCTACATGCTGTTAGTTTCATGTCCAAGTAGCACAGTTCTGTGAAGGACATTCTGATGGGGATAGGAGGGTTTGTGAGAACAGAAAATAAGAAGTGTCAGAGCAGTGCAGTAATGCTAAATTTGAAATAATATTGGTTAAAGAATCTTACTTTTGTGGAATATTAGTTCAAACTTACTTCTAAAGACTTTACTCTTGAAAAAAGAGGCTTCAAGTTCACTTACGTTTTTCAGTGTCTTCTACATGAAACTGATGTACTTAAACTCCTGAAAACATTCTCCATTGTGCTACAAGTTTATGTGAGCCAAAGCTGATGGGTCCTATCTTGTGTGGTACTTATTGCTTACTGTTGCTACAACATGAGAATAGTATCAGTTTGCTTTAGGAACATGACTGCGTTGTGCTGGAAAATTCTGTTATTTAATACTTTTTTTCTGTTGACATCTGAAAGTGAGTATGTGCAAATGCTTCTGAAAGAACTGTAACACTTACATTATAATATGTTTAAAATAAAGCAGAAAAAACCCAATGTTTCTCTTACCTCCTAGGAGGAAGAATTGAGAAAAAGTGGAGAGGCAAAGTACTTCCACCTAAATGATGACCTGCATGTTTTAATTGAAGTGTTTGCTCCACCGGCAGAAGCATATGCCAGAATGGGACATGCACTGGAAGAAATCAAGAAGTTCCTCATCCCTGTTAGTATTTTTGTTCTGAAAAATTTTGATAGTCTTCAGTGAATGTTACTGTGTATGAAGTTCCTAACTGCTTTTCATTGAACATTATGCTGTTTTAATGGGTTATCAAATGGATGAATATAAACAGAAATCAATGCACCTTTTCTTTCTATTTTTAATGCTGAAAACTTTGTTAGTCTTGATTCATGTCAGGTCTTGGAAATGTGGGAGGTGTAGCTAAGGAGACTTTACTAAGGTGTCTGTCTGAATGAATGCAGCACATAAATAATTGAGAGTATATTCTGTGTAGCTGTGTTCACGATCTGTTGGGGATGCCTGTTGGGTGCAGAACTGCCAGCTGTACTCTGGGGTGAAATGGTGGTGATGATGCGACAGTGCTACCCTATGCATTTTGGGGATTTTAATTTCTACTAAACCTAGTCTAGATTTGTGACACTAAATCCCTGAGTGGCTCTAGTTGATTGTGTGCTCCTTGATTGTTTCTTCTGGCATGGTTTTGTCTGAATAAAGTTAGTTTGTATGCTCTAATACTACTCCATGATGTACACTGTAGAATCGGTTTGGTTGGAAAAGGCCTTTCAGATCATCAAATCCAACCATTATCTAACTCTACCATGCCCACTTGTAAACCATGTCCCTAAGCACCGTATTTAGATGGCTTACCATGGCCCTAAGCACCACATCTACACATCTTTCCAACTCCTCCAGGGATGGTGACACAACCACTTCACTGGGCAGCCTATTCCAATGTTTAACAACTCTTTCAGTAAAGAATTTGTTTCTAATATTCAATCTAAACTTCCCGTGGCACAACTTGAGGCCATTTCCTCTTGTGTGTTGCTTATTCCATGAGAGAAGAGACTTGCCCACCTCATCACAACCTCCTTCCAGGTAGTGGTAGAGAGTGATAAGGTCTCCCCTCAGCCTCCTGTTCTCCAGGCTAAACAGTCCCAGTTCCCTCAGATGCTTCTCATAAGACTTGTTCTCCAGACCACTCCCTAGCTTTGTGGTCCTTCTCTGGACACACTCCAGCACCTTCAATGTCTTTTGTGTTGTGAGGGGCCCAGAACTGACCACAGGATGAGGCGTGGCCTCACCAGGGCCGAGTACAGGAGGAGAATCACTTCCCTACTCCCGCTGACTATTCTGACACAAGGAAATTCGTGACACTATTTCTGACGCAAAGAAATTCGTGAACCAAATACATAAAATGCATAAATCAGCACATGACGAGTGACAATCATCAGGAGGTTCTTCTAGGAACACATCCTCGTGTGAAATACCACGCTAATGTAAATGCCCTGTAAGACAGCTTAAGCAAAGTGTTGTCCCAAGTGTTAAATTCTCATATTATAAAGAAGCAAGCACAACATTATAACTTTGCAGGTTCCAAGTGGCTTTTGTCTTGATGTATATGAAAAGAGGGAAACAAACATATTACTGTTCAATGATCCTGAATGATGAGGTAGGGGAAACCCAACAGAATATTTGTAGGGCTGTAATAATGTTGAAGGTTACTGCATTTACGTGAGTCATGATTTGATTGGAGATATAAGGGAGAAATAACATCTTTGCTATTATGAGTAAACAGCTGCTTTGATTTTAGATGAAAATTTGGTCAGTTTAAGTGCTTTTTGCATGCACTGGGAGTAAGGATATCTCTGAACTCCATGCCCCCTTCATCAGAGATCTTACTTTTCTTCATTGAGCTTGATTCACATAATATCGTAATAAATGAAATAGCTTATCAAAACCTTGCTGTTACTCTACTGCTGTTAAGCCTGTAGAATTGTAGGCTGATAATGAGCAATTCGATTCATTGGTTGCATGCTTTTCCATCCCTGTTCTTGTTTGTAGCATCTTTATTTTAGTGGGCTGAACTGATGCTACATAATCTTTTCTGAACTATAGAATCAAGCCAATACTGTCTTAATTTCCCTTTAGCTTTTCAAATGTAATCTTATCAGAATGTTTCTAAATGCCTTAATCTCTTTTACCCCTGACTTGCAGCAGCCACTCCAAGAAGCAATAAGGAGCAGCTTTCTCCTCTCTAGAACTACCATGTGGCTAACTGCTGCCAAATGCAACTTGATTTAACAATTTCTTTAAGGTTTATTGTGGCTTTGTTTACAAATTATCAGTTTTATTTCAAGAAAGAAGTCCTACTATCAGTATGTATAATTATGAGCTTAATTTATGTTCTTCTTAAAATGTAAGTTAACTATGCCTTCCAACAACTTTAGATGGTGAACTAAAATTATGAATATAGTCATATTTCTTTTTGCAGATCAGACCTGAATATACAATCACAATTGGTGCTACTATGTGGGATACAAAATATCCTTGTAGTAGCTGACTTCAGGAAAAATGCCCTAGCCTCTCTTCTCAGATCTTCTTAGATCCATGAACAAGTACTTTTGTGTTGAAGTTCAGCCTCCGTCAGCTACAGTGATGTATTTTCCCTTAAACTATCTGTATAACTCAAATGAAGACTTAAAACCTTGGTTTGAGGGTTTTTTTTGTCTGTGTTTATCACATTGCCCTGATTCTCACCTGTTTCTGTAGGTAGAATTGTGGCCTCTGTCTTGAGCTATTTATTTATTTATTTATTTTAAGTCCTTCTTTAAATTGACCAATTTCTTTGTTCTAGCTGTATCCTCTGGTCAGTAGTCTGTTTGAATATTAGATTGATGTTGTGCCAGATAATAATTTATCCCAAAATTAATTCCATCAGTTAAGACAAAAAGCCAGGTACTTCCACTCTCACGTGCCTCCAGGTCCTGTATTACAACATGATTACTGCAGTTTTGGACTTTTCTTAGTCTATTTTATTTTATTATTGAGTAGTGATAATTCCTCTTTTGACAGCAACAGCATTAATTATGCTTTGCTGTTGGTTACCCAAGTTACTTGGTTTCCTTGTCTTTAAAGTGAAATATAGAAATATATTTGAGAGAATTATCTCTAGCAGTACATTTATAATGTGAGCAGAATTTAAAAGTTTTGCTTGTAGTCTAACTTGTCTCCTACATGCTCAGTTTCTAAAGTATGGCGATAAAATAATATTTAGTGGCATTTGGAAGAGCTGGTGGGCTTTGGAAACTCATTCTCTAAACAAGCTGGTGAATAGCTGTAAGATGTGTGTATAAAGTTGGATGATAACTATTTATTGCTCCCTGCCAGGATATAAGATCTGCTTGGGTATTCAGCAAAATTGCGTTGGGTTTTGCAGTGGTTTGTCCTAATATCAGATAAAGAAATGTGTTTACTAAATAGTTTGAATAAGAAATTGGAAAAAGATCTTAAATTACAGGTGATCCCCAGGAGAGCTGTTGCTGGTGTGTTGATCGGGGCTGGATGAAATTGACAGATAAAAATCAAAAAAGAGTATGTTGCAGAGGAGTGCACAATAAAGGGTTTCCATGTCTATCTTGTGTTCTAGGTGGGGAAGTTTTACTTGGTGGGCCATTTTCCATCATTGGCTATTCATAAATTCAGAATCTGTTACTTTTAATAGAAGAATCTGTTTTGGAGTGTAATGGATTAATGCCTTTGCTTATCATGATTACTTATATTGTTAGTCCCTTATACTGCCTCTTCCCTCTGTGTCATCCTCCTGCCTCTGGAATATGTGATAAGGACCATATTTCCTCTTCTGTGCCTTTGTGCAATGAAGACCTTGACTATGATTAAGGCTGCTGGTACGTCTAGTGATGTGCTACTGGAAAATGAGAAAACATGAGGAAGGAATAGGACTTAACATGTACAGTGGCAACCTAAGTGTGTCGCTCTTAGGAAATTAGATGAAATTAATATCAAATGACTATCAAAGATGTTCTTCGAAGAGCCCAGTTCTGAAGAGGACATCTGGAGAAAGTATAAAGGGCATATCTAATGTATTTTATGTCAGTACTTGGAGACATAGGTGTTTTGTCTGTGGTACAGGTTTAATAATTCATTAGCATTTTGTTTCATAATTGAAGTTCTTTGTTCCATACATTGTATAGAATCCTGCATTTGTAGCCTGTTCTGGTCCAGGGACAAAATATAAAGTGTGTTTCTGTGCAGTAGTTTGCCAGCAGTGTTCAACTGCCTGTTTCTATTCTACTCCTTGTGATGCTGTGGCTGTGTATTTGTTCCAAGTTGTTTTATAACGGAATCTGTTTCTCAAAAGCTTCAATTACTTCTTAAAACAGTTGATTCAGTCTTGCAGGCTTTTTTGCTCACCTCGTTTGCTGCTTAATTTCTTCTTCTAAATTGAGGATTATCTGAAACGGACAGATGAGTTAAATTTCACAGCCTGTTTAAGACAGTTTGGACAAAATGCCTTTGTAGTGCCGCTTTTTTTAAGACTAGTAGTTATCTTCAGCAATGGCATGTCAAGGAAAACTTTTATTTCTGTTTGTGGAATCTAGAGGAAGCAGAATACTTAAAGGATTATTGAGATCTTTCAGTTTATAGATGTCTTAGTCTCCTTTCAATGTGAGTTAAGTTTTGGTGAGTTGTCTGATGCAAGGCTGCCTGACAGTCTTTTGGCACCTGTGGAGTGCATAAGTGTTATAAAATCTGATTTTCAATAACAGATGTAGACCCTTTGTTTTGGAATTCAAATGTAAAAATAGAAAGTATTTGGACAAACTTGCCTTCTTTGAAATGAGAGGATTTGCAGAAGAGCTATTGCATCAGAAGTATCCATTCATTCTTATTAGAGGACCTATTAATATTTTGATTCTTGGTGTGTCTGTACAAACAAGGAATAAAGTGATTTTTCTAATTCACCTTTACAGATGCATTCTTTGACTCACTTGAAATGGAGGGAAAATGGCAGAAAAATAGATACAGCTTAAGTTCATTGCTGTATCTATTTTATTCCTGTGTGAATTGCTGGTTTTGGAGGTTGGCTCAAGGTCCCTGAAAAGACTCTTATGTATTTGGGAAGTACCATATTAATTCCATGCAAATCACTTCAGCTTTCTTTTTTATAGACCTTGAGAGAGGATTTATGCAGAATAAGAAACAAGCCATGTATATTCAAGTTGTTTATCCTTGCATGTTCTAGAATTGAAATTTTTGGAGCTCTTGTCATTAGATAATAGTGCATGTTTATATTCAATAAATTACATTGTTTATTCTTACTTCTGATTTTAAATTGTAGATGTCTAATCTATTCTTTAGTTGTCAGGGGCTGTTCTCTACAGTGTGTTCTGTACTGCCTTGCAGCACCAGGCAATGCATCTTTTCCTGCTCTTAGCAAACTATTATTCTCTAGCTGGAACTACAAATCAGACATCAACTCAGAAATGAGACCTTGATTGTTTTTAGTTTTTGCTGTGTACAGCATTTTAACATAGGTGTTTTAATTGGTAAAGCTATATGAACGCAGCGTGTGGTAGGAAAGAAAAACGTGCCTGAGCAAAAATTGCACTTAATATGCAGATTTGTTTTAGAATTTTTTGACTGGATAATACGCCAATAATGTTCTACATATTAAAGATTTTTCAGTGAGTTGTTCAACTTTTTAGGAGGAAACTTTGAGGGGCAATGTTTGCTGATTCTAACTTGGTGTGATGGTTGAACAGTTTGTATTCTTTCTCACTCTGCCCTCTGCTTTTAGGACTACAACGATGAAATCAGACAGGCACAACTTCAGGAATTAACATATTTAAATGGTGGTTCAGAAAACGCAGAAGTTCCAGTAGTTCGTGGAAAACCATCTATTCGAGCAAGAGGAGTACCAGTTCCTGCTTTGTCCAGGTAAGTATCTCAGTGGCAGTGGAATTTGTTTTGAATGAGTATATTTTGAGCTTCTCCCTTCAAACACCAAAAACCCGACCCAGAGCACAGTAGTGGAATATGTGCAAGACATAAAGATGTTCAGTCTTGCTGTGACCATGACAGTAAGGCTTCCATGATGCTTGCCTTTTGCTCCTTGTGTGCCGGTAGGGTCTGTGTTTTGTCCCTGTGGAGCTCATGGCTTTGATAACGGGTAAATCTTACCATGAGTGACATGAATCTCGGATCAGTATCTCTAACTTAGGGAATATCCATAGTCCTTTTACTGTATTAGGAAATTTTTATAGTCCCTATAATATAATGCTTTGGAAGTAGTTTGGAGGTAGAAATTGGATTTTGTTTCATCTATGTAGTGTTTATTTCCGTTAAAAATGGGCTTTTTGTTTGATTCAGGAATGGGCAAGTCTACTGCTCCTTTTGCTTTATTTTTCTTTGACACAGGAGATGTTTTATTTGTACTCTAGCATCTCTATTTTCCTTGCAGTACTGAGATGGCAACTTTAACTCCTTTGAATCCCAAAATATAAAAACAAAAACTAAATAAAGCACATAGCTGTTTCTGTTACAGTATGGAGAGATTGTGGCTGCAGCAACTAAGTGTAACAATTTTCTACAGTGAAGTATTTTATTTCAGTTGTGGCTATGGTTCTTATTAATGCAAGCTTGAAAATTATGTTTCAGCTTTTAAAATTGTTTCAAAATAATATTCTGAAGGTTTGTTCACTTGGATTAAGCACGTTAGAAGAAAAAGTGCTGAGGAATTATTTCATTTATACAGATCTGTTAAATTACATGTGCCCTGTAACAATGATTGTAAAGGCAAAGCAGAATGAATCTTAGAGAGTTTACACTTACTATTGTTTGTGTCCTGTAAGAATATAATTATTTCCTTCAAAGGAACAAAGTTTTGTACTTACATTTTTAAGAAATACCGTATATTATCTCTGTTCAACTTGCTCTCTTGCTTTTAGCGTTCAGAGTAGTGGTAGTTAAAGGTTTGCTGCTTCAGCACTGTTATCAGACTTACAGGAGTGCTTGCAAATCAGAGATCTCATTTGATTTTGAGGATGGGGTTTTCTTGCTAAATGTACTTCACTTCTGCGATATGTTTTTAACTTTGCCATACATACCTGTAACAGATGCTCAGTATAGAGACACTCGTGATTCTTTGATTTTTATTTCTTCATTTGTCATGTGTCCTTAAGCTACCGTTTCGGATACAGAAGTTATTGTTTGGTCTTATCACTAAAGTTTCATGTTTAAGTTCCACTACTAGTATGTAGCACGTGCATGCTTAATTAACTCTTCATAGCAACAAATTTCTAATATCACTAATTTCATCCTCTAGATTTTTGTAAATTATTTTTCAAACCTGTATTTTATGTAAAATATGCATGCTTTTAGCTCACAAAATGCTTTGTAGTTCATCCTATTGGCCTACAACTAGGCTCCCCAGAGTAAATTTAAATGTTATCAGTATTTGATTTGGAGATGACAGCTAAAACATTGTATTTGTCATCTCCTATTTTTATATAATTTTTAACGAAAACTGAAAGGGGGTGGTTTCTTTGTCTTGATCTTACTTTAAGACTTATCTTAAACTCCAAGAATTATTCCCCTCAAATTGAAGTGTTCTGTTAGCATGAAAGATTCGTTAAGTGAAATTTAATGTCATTGTTACTGAGATACAGCCATTGAGTTAAAGATCTTAAACACAGCTGTAATGCTCTGATTCTTTTTTAGTGCAAATTGATTTCAGTGAGTAATACTTTCATTGAGGGAAGGCTTTGTTAAAGACTTTGTCTTGGTGTTAAATAAAACAGCTTTAATAGCAAGCATCCCTGAGATGTCCAGGAGAGGCTGAAACAAAGCTTGAGAAGACTTATAAAGTTAAATCTGAAACCTTGATCCTACCCTCTTTGTTATCTATAGAGTATTTTTAAGACATCAGCCTTGATACATGAAACATCTTGTTGAGGATGCAGTAACTGAGTGTGGTGAAGTTCCCAATTTTTAAGCCTTTATTATTCCTGAACAGTTTCACTTAAAGGAACCAAAGTTACTAATTTTTGCCTTTCTTTACTCCTTATCAGACATGTTGAAACTGGAGATAATGCTTCTTATCAAGTGCCTTCTTTTAAGAAGACTTGTTATGTGTATGTTTAGCTCCATAACAAAATTTTACTTTGTGCGAAATGTTTGTGCTTGCATACAAATTTCTAGCTTGTGTACAGGTATTCCTGTATGTGGTAAGTAATTTCCTAATGGTTGTGGTTCAGTAATTTTCTTTTTCCCAATTTTTCTTGACTGAATTGTTTAATGACTCTAAAGCCAAGTAAAACTTTGGAGGTGAGGGGATGGAATTTGCAGTAGAAGGGTTGTGTGTTTTTTGACATTTACCCTTAGAAGTATGATGTTTTTACCGTTGTTCTTGGGTCTATAGTTGTTTCCTTCTGTCCTCTTGCCTCCATTCTTTTTCTGCTTTGTCGTAATACTGTTATAAATGACCTTCAGATGTAATCGCAACACTTTTGATTTGTGGTGCTTATGCTGAGCATCGAACTTCTTTAGTTTTTACCTTCCTCTTCTTTGCAAGAGGAGAAGGGACATAAAAATCTTTCCCTGATGAAAGTCTGGATTTAATTTCTTTTGTTTTTATTGTAAACTGGCTTAGTTCCTACAGGTTTTCTGAGGCAAATGTATAAAATGAAGGATTTTACTAGGTACTTTTAATTTTACTTTGCTAACAAGCTTAGAGGATCTGTGATGCTTAATGTGAGACTGTTACAGTGAGTAGCTAGATGATATATCTATTGTGTGATTGGTATTTCTTTAATGCATTTGAATTCATGTCCTCAGTCAGTGCAATGGTAATGCTAGTGAAATGTGAATTGAGACTTCTGATTGAAAACTGCAAATAAACATGTGTTAACATACATGTTAATGTGCACCTCTAAGGACATTTTGCAAATAAAGTAGCATTTCCTCCTTTAGTCTTGTGATAAATCTCCCAATTTCCATAAAATCAAAACGCAAACATATTGATGTTTTCATATAAAAATATACCTTCAAAAAGGGAGCAGGAAGGAGGACCTAGGTAACTACAGGCCAGTCAGCCTCACCTCCATTCCTGGAAAGGTGATGTTCTCGGTGCTGTCTCTAGGCATGTCAAGGATAAAAGGGTCCTTAGGAGCAGTCAGCATGACTTTGCCAAGGGGAAGTCATGTTTGACCAACCTGAGAGCCTTTTATGAAGACATAACCAGGTGGATGGATGGTGACCCTGCAGTGGATGTGGTCTATCTGGATTTCAGCAAGGCATTTGACACTGTGTCCCACAGCATCCTCATAGGTAAACTGAGGCAGTGTGGTCTGGATGGCCGAGTAATGAGGTGGGTTGTTAACTGGTTGCAGGAAAGAAGTCAGAGAGTTCTGGTCATTGAGTCTAACTGGAGGCCTGTGTCTAGTGGGGTCCCTCAGGGGTCAGTGCTATGGCCAGTGTTTTTCAATATATTCATCAATGACCTGGATGAGGGATTAGAGAGCGTTGTCAGCAAGTTTGCTGATGACACAAAACTGTTGACACCCCAGCGGGCTGTGCAGCCATTCAGAGAGACCCAGACAGGCTGGAGGGCTGGCAAGGGAGAAATCTGATGAAGTTCAACAAAGGCAAGTGTAGAGTTTTGCACTTGAGAAAGAATAATCCCATATGCCAATACAGGTTGGGGATTGTCTGTTGGAGAGCAGTGTAGGAGAAAGGGACCTGGGGGTTCTAGTGGACAACAGGACGACCATGAGCCAGCAGTGTGCCCTCGTGGCCAAGAAGGCCAATGGCATCCTGGGATGTGTTAGAAGGAAAGTGACTACTAGATAGAGAGAGGTCCTCCTGCCCCTCTACTCTGCCCCTCTACTCTGCCCTGGTGAGGCCACATCTGGAATCTGGAGAGAGTCCAGCGCAGAGCCACAATGATGATGGAGTGGAACATCTCCCTGATAAGGAAAGGCTGAAGGAGCTGGGTCTCTCTAGTTTGCAGAAGAAGAGGCTGAGGCGTGACCTCATTCATGTTTATAAATATGTCAAGGGAGAATCTCAGGAAGATGGAGCTGGGCTCTTCTTAGTGATATCCAATGACAGGACAAGGGACAACAGATACAAGCTGGAACATAGCAGGTTCCAGAAAAACATTAGGAAAAGCTTCTTTACTGTGAGGGTGACAGAGCCCTGGCACAGGCTGCCCAGGGAGATTGTGGAGTCTCCTTCTCTGGAGACTTTCAAAACCCACCTGGACGGGTTCCTGTGTGGCTGCCTTAAGGGATCCTGCTCTGGCAGGGGGGTTGAACTGACTGATCTTTCGACGTCCCTTCCTACCCATAGCATTCTGTGATTCTGTGAAAACTGCACTTGAGTGTTAATTTCAAAAGTGACTCATTTAATAAAAACAGATTAAATGATAGGTATCCTAGCTCTGTCTGTGAGTGGTATCTGGATATGAGTGTTCAGTGTCTTGGTGCTGACATTTTATATTAATAGGCCTGTTATTTTTTACATTTTGTCTAGTATAAAACATGAACAAAAAAGTTTACTGCTTGAGCAGCATTTAGTTGGCTGTGTTTAATTGAATTACTGTATGCAGTAAGGTATGCTTTTCAGGTTGTTATATATTAAAATTATCTTCTATAACTACACTACTGTGTTTGCAAATCACACTGGAATATTCTAGCACTTCTGTGAAAGACTTGTTTTCCCATTCTCTAATGTGTGTATGATAGCTTTACAAAAGTTAAGTACTTCAGTTATTATTTTCTCTCATACTAAATTGGAAGTATAAGTCATGAAATAATGCTTTTTGGGGAAGAGTCAGGTTCCAACAAAGCTAATTTTCAGGACATTGTCTTCCTGAGGTTGTTGTGATATAAATTAGAGTGAGCTGAATTAGATTATTTCCCCCCTACTACTCTGGTACACTGTTCAGTGTAGTGAAATGAAAAATATTAAATGAGTCACCAGGATTTGCCTTTAGTCTAGTCCATGGTACTCAGATTGAAAAAAGATGTTTATTTCAATGCAGAGTTAATTACCACTTTAAGGAGTAAAATTATTCTTAATTTATCCACCTAAATCACCTGTGCATTTAATGGGGAAGGGTTAACCTCCTTCACTGAATTCACCACTGCCAGATCAATAAATCCAGGAAAATCAAAACCAAAGAGGTAATAAAGGTGAATTATTTTAAGAGAAATGTTTTAAATTTTCTCACAGCCATGATAATCCTGTGTAGGGCAGTAAAGTGTTTCTTTGAGAGTAGGACTCAATGGTCTCAAGTAGGTAGATGATCACTTTGTCACCTCCAGATATACTTTAGCAACAATAACAGCACCTGGCTGGAAGCTAGGATTTACTGAGTACGTTTAAGTACTCTATTTAACTACTATAGCCTGTTTAGTAGAAAATACAGTTAATAGGCACTTGAGGAGTAAAGTTTCCATCATCCAAAGAAATATATGAGCTTCTGGATAGCATACTGATGTAAGATTCAGAAGAGCAGAGTTTTTCATACAAATGCAGCAAAAAGAAAACCCAACACTAGTGTCTCCTGTGATGGTTCAGTTGTGTATTTGCAGCATCATAAATCTTAGGGATTACAGGTAAGGACTATTTTATTTCAGGTGTCCTGAAAATAAGACACATTAATTTTGTTTCAAAGTACTTACACAGTCAAAGTATTCAAAAAGTTTAAAGGCTGATATGTGGGGGCTTTAGTGCCCACTTGTGTACACCGTTGGCCAGGATATATTCGCAGTCTCAATACTGTAAAATATGTTCTTATGGGCACTATGATAAAGAGTTGATGATAGTATGATAGTGAGGGGGAAAGTAAAGGTGAAAAGACCCTTCTTGTATTTCAGAATATGCGCAGGTAGTTGAGGCTGACGTTGGTTGACAAATGAGTTTTGATAATGTACCACTGTAAAGGTTTGGGTGGGATGCTTTGTGGGCTATAGAAGTAGAAAAAAAATCTTCTGTTATGAAAGAACTAGCAGAAGGATTAAGAGTGCTAACGGGCAAGGATATATATTGGGATACTGATAAAATTTCAGATGCAGAATCATTGATTGAGGGTTAATATAGCACAATTTTCCTTTTGAAAAGTGAAAGTTATTTCCAGTAGCTGTGTTGCTTGTAATCACAGAATTATAGAATGGCTTGAGTTGAAAGGGACCTTGAGGATCATCTAGTTTCAACGCCCCTGCCATGGGCAGAGACCCCTCCCACTAGGTCAGATTATTCCAAGCCTCTTCCAGCTTGGCCTTGAACACTTCCAGGGAGGGGGCATCCGTAACTTCCCTGGGCAACCTGCTCTAGTGTCTCAACACCCTTATAGTAAAGGACTTCTTCCTAATATCTAATCTATATCTACCCTCTTTCAGTTTGAAGCCATTGTCCATCATCCTATCCCTATGCTTCCTGATAAAGAGCCCCTCCTTTTTTTTGTAGCCCCCCTCAGGTAGCTATAAGGTCTTTCCGGAGTCTTTTTTTCTCCAGGCTGAACAGACCCAACTCCCTCAGTCTGTCCTTGTAGGAGAGGTGATCCAGCCCTCTGATCATCTTTGTGGCCCTTCTTGGGACGCTCTCCAATAGATCCAACAGATGTTCTCCTTGTGTTGGCAGCTTCAGAGCTGAACGCAGTACTCCAGGTGTGGTCTCGCAAGAGCAGAGCAGAGGACAGTCACTTCCCTTGACCTGCTGGCCCACGCATCTTTTGATGCAGCCCAGGTTTGTGTTTTGGGCTGCCAGCACACACTGCTGACTCATGTTAAGTGCTTTGTCAGCCAACGCCTCCAAGTCTTTCTCTGTAGGGCTGCTCTCAATCTACGCATCACCTACCCTGAATTTGTATTTGAGATTGCCCCGACCCGTGTGCAGGGCCTCGCCCTTGGCTTTATTGAACTTCATGAGGTTGGCATAGACCCATCTCTCCAGCCTGTCAAAATCCCTCCGGATGGCTTCCCTTTCCTCCAGTGTGTTATCCACACCACACAGCTTGGTGTCGACAGCAAACTTACTGAGGGTACGCTCGATCAGATTTTCCATGTTGCCAACAAACATGCTAAACACCACTGCTCCCAGTAATGATGAAACCATGAATTATGTACTTGAACCAAAGTTGTGGATCAAGACTGTTTCATAGTTGTTTGTTTAAATGTGCCATCATTTTAATTAAAATAAATAGGAATTTGTTATCTAATCACTGATGCTTCAGAAAGTTTCAAAAATTTATTTTTCTAAGCCCTCAATTAACATGAAAGAATCTCATTTTTTATGAGGGGAGCCATTCATTATCTGAAAGTTTTAATGTCATCTGAAATCTCCATGCCAAATTTTTCATGTAATTTGAAAAGAAGGTGTTTTTATAAAGAAAAATAATCTGTGGGCTTCAAAGTCAAGGGGAGTTGGTGATGACAGCTGAAATTTGGCCTGCGGAATTATGTTCTTGGTCAAAGAAGCAAGCGATGAAAGACCTGAGGGAACTGAGAGCCATGATGAATTTAATTTGATGGCAAGATATCTGTGTAAATGTGATAAAATAGAGCTGAGATGTCAACTCTGTTCTTGTCGGCTCAAGATGTCTTGATTTGCTAGAAATTAGAAGAATGAATCTAAATGTTAGCAGATGTACAAGGGTTTTGACTTTTTATGTGAAACAGATGTAGAGAAAAGACCTTTTGGCAGTTTCTTCAGCGACTTGAGAAGCAGATGGTTACCCCTCAAAAACTAGTTGATTGGGAAATAAGTTCAGGAAGGTGAAAGGACAATATTTCAAAAGGGAAAATGTGATTGGGTCAGAAATGGTAAATACAACATAGAGCACGTGAAGAAACTCAGCTGGAAATCTGACTGAAAAGGCATTAGATACCTACTGGGAGTGCTTTCTGATACGCTGTGTTTGTACATGACAATATCCAGGGTATAAGGTGTCAAGAAAAATCTATTAACACGTTCACTGACCTTAATGGTAGTCATGAGTTACATTCAAGTATGTGCGAGTGAAGCTTTTACTTAAAAAGTGAAATAAAATCAGTTCAACCTTAAACACCTGGAGTAATATGTAGATTATAGAAGACAGAAAACAAGAGTAGGCAAGATGAATCGGAATTGAGAGCTGTGGAAGGATTAGCAAAAGCACACATGGAAGAAGAGAATTGTAAGAGATGCAGGGGGAGGTAACTACCCTAGAGGTCCATCAGTTCAGTCCATGATGGATAGACATATCCAGTAGATATTGAGTAGAGATGACTGCAGGAGTCATCAATAATGTGGTGAGGGATGTCAAAGTCATCAAGAAATGTTTCTGCGAATACTTAAGTAGCAATAGGGCGTGAGTCTAGGGAAAATGTGAGCCTACTGCTGAATGGAGCAGGGGCCGTGGTGATACAGGGCATGGTAAAGGCTAAGGTATCTAATGACTCTTTGTGCTCGGTCTTTACTGGTCAGAGGGCCTTCTGAAATCCAAGGATCCAGAAGTGAGGAGAAAGGCATAACCTTGGTGGAAAAGGATCCAGTTGGAGAGTAGCTAGGCAAACGGGTCAGAAGTTAGTGGGTTCTGCTGCACCCATGAGTGCTGAGGGAGCTGGCCACTCAGTCTTTGAACAGTTATGCAGATCAACAGAGGTGCCTGAGGACTAGGGGAAAGTAAATGTCACTCCTGGCCTCAATCCCTGGAAAGGTGATGGAACAACTAATCCTGAAAACCATTTCCAGGTACATAAACAAGGTCATCATGAATAGTAAACATGGAGTTATGGAAAGGAAGTCGTGCTTGATCAGTGTGATAGCATTCTTTGATGAAGTGACTGGCCTAATAGGTAAGGGAAAGCAGTGGATAGTGTGCTGTGACTTCAGGAAGGCTGTTTCCTGCAAGATCCTCATAGAGGAACTCCTAATGTGTGGGGCTGCATGAGGAGACAGGTGGGTTAAAATTTGGCTGAATGGCCAGCCCCAGAGGGTGGTGGTCAGTGGTAGAATGTCCAGGTGGAGGCCAGTAACAAGCAGTGTAACCCAGAGGTAGATACTGAATTGAATCCTGTTTAACTTCATAAATGATCTGGATGATGGGGCAGAGTGTACCCTCGGGAGGTTTGCAGGTGATGCTGTGCTAGCTGTAGTAGCTGAAATGTTGAGGGTAGTGCTGCGATCCAGAGGGACCTCTGGAGAAATGGCCTTGCAAGAGCCACACGAAATGCAGCCAGGGGGTCATGCAAAGTCCTGCACCTAGAGAATAACAACTCAATGCATCAATATGTGCTGGAAAACAGCTTGGCTGAAAAGGACCTGGGTGGACATAAGCTGAACATGAGCCATCATTGTGCCCTTACTGCAAAGAAAGCTAATGGTATCCTGAGGTGTATTAGTGTTGCTCGCAAGCCAAGTGGGGTGATCCTTTCCCTTTACTTAGTACTGGTGAGGCCATAGCTGGAATACTGTGTCCCATTCTGAGCTCCCTGTACCAGAGGGTTGTGGGCATACTGGGTAGCCCGTTGAACAGCAACAAAGGCGACGAAGGGTCTGGAGCTTGTCTGCTATGAGGAAAGGCTGAAAGAGCTGGGATAATTCAGCCTAGAGAAGACTCTTTTCAGTGGTGCCCAGTGCAAGGACCAGAGGCAGTGGACACAAACTGAGACACAGGAGTACCCTCTGAACATCAGGAAACACTTGACTGTCAGAGTGACTGAGACTGGCACAGGGGTCTTGCTCCTTGGCAATACTCAGAAGACATCTGGACGCAGTCCCAGGCAACTGGCTTAAGGCAGCCCTGCTTGAGCAGGGAGGTTGGACTGGATGACCACCAAAGGTCGCTTCCAACCTCAAGCATGTTGCCGTTCAGTGATTGCATTTTATAGTAGCAGGCATAGTGGCTCAGACGTTAAAGCAGTGTAGTTTAATATTCCATCTCTGCCAGTTGATGTCCTCTGAGTCTTAGATTGAGAACGACTGATGAATAATTCCTTATGTATATTCTTGATATTTCTGTTGGATTCATATAAGCCTCAGTTGTTGTTTGTAGTATCACATGCCTAAATCTATTTAATTGTTCCCTATGTGTAAGCTGTTCTATACTGCTGGTCATCTTTGACATAGTTTCTGATACACATCCATTTATTTCTTTGATGTTCTTTCCAGATTAGGAAACAAGACTGTAAATACACACTGTAGGGTAACAAAGTTTTCTATAGTCTCTTATATTTTCTATAACTTGATTTGGTTTTTAGTGTCCTGAGCACTGGGCCAATCTTAATTTAAAAGTGTTCTGTGGGTGGTGGTAGCTCAGAATCTTATTACTTTGTCTAATATTAGGATTTATACATTTATGTGTATGTATGTATATTAAGTCGAAACTGTTCCCTCTTACATTTTGCTGCTTTGATTTATTTTTTTTTTCCTTTTTTTTCCTTCACATTCAGATTGGAGTTCGGATACAGATTAAAGAGGCACATACCTGAAACTCCCATTGTAGTTTATGGAACGATAGTGCAATTACTTTTAATTGCTCATTTTGTCCTGTAACTTGTCTCTGTAAGTCAGTCAGCAGCAACATCCAATGCTTTCCCTGTAAGGAGAGACTCCAGCATGAGAACCTTGTCTGATCTTTCATGATTGCGCAGCAAAAACTTAATGAATGTATATGTACATATATACTTACCTTCTTCCTGTTCTTCACTAGTGATTTGGAATTTGACTCTGGCAGTTTTCCCAGTTCCAGGATGCTTGAAAGACTTTATTTTTAGGCTTTTTACAAATTCTTTAATTCAGTGACCTGCTTTTCTGTGTATTTTATGTTTGTTTTATTAACATTTGTCCTCTGATGTTAGAGATCATTTCAGCTTTTCTAGTAATACCTCTCTTTACCCTGTTCTAGCCTTACCAAGCTCCTTTGACCCTGTATCTTTTTTTTAAAAAAAAAAAATTATGTATTTGCTCTGACTTCCCATGGGATTTTTTTTGTCTTCCCATATTGTGTATTTACTTTTTACTCTCTTAAATATTTTTAAACATTTATGTAGCTGTCCTTCTTCAAATTAAGCAATATCAGAACTGATCTGTTGTTTTTGCAAAGGTTCCTATTCAAAGTGATTCCTCAATATCTTAAGTAATTTTTTTCTTCATTGCTTATGTCAATCAAATTTCTTTTAGTTCCCTGGTAACTACTTAATGAAATAACAGTTTCTAAAAATTTGTTCTTAGCATTATACCCTGATGATACTCAAATCTGCATGATGGAAATTGAACTCCCCTGTTACTGGGTTTCCTATTTCTGCGCCTTTACAGTCTCCTCCAGCCTGGTGCAGTAACCACCTGAGTGGTGTAGTACAGAACTATACATTACTTATTCTTATTCAGATTGCTTATTCCCTGCAGCAACTCCTTATAAAGAGCATGTAAGTGGTCTTCTAATATAGGAGAAATAAGATTTCCCTCCCATCACCATTCCAGTCCTATAAACTGTTTTGGAAATGAGAAAAGATCATCTCATCACATGGATCTGGTGTCCTAATTTCCTAATTACTCTTCAGGAATAAATCTGTTCTGGTTCTTAAAACTGTACTTTTTTTTTTTTTTTCACCTCTCTGAAATGTTTTTCCCGTGTTTTTCAGCATGTCCTACTTCGTGCTGCTTTCACTTGCACCCTGTCTGAAGGATGCTGTGAAGATTATGGCTAGTGATTCTTGAGTCCTTTTTACTGACTACTTTTTAAAAAAAAAAAATAAATTAACTTGGTATTGACTATTGTCTATGCCAGTAGGTTCATGCCCTTTCTTTGGCTTCACTTGGAAAGTATCACATTTGCTATTTCTTTATATTACTTCAGCAGGCTGTGTCTGGGAACTTCACTGCTCACCCCTGCCCCCACTACAATGAAGTCAAATAAGCAGCTGGTACCCTGTCCTGAGGAGGCATTCTACAGATTAGCCAAAACCAAGTAATAAGCACAGCTTTAAATCACTTACTCTTTAGGCTTGTTTAAAATACTTTGTAACTGTGTTTTGATCAGTAATTAATTGAATTAATAAAATCTATCCTGGTTGTATCAAGTATTTACATTTTTACATTCTTCATTTAGAGATGCAGTTTTTCAAATACTAATTATGTATTATAAAATGATTTTATTTGTGATAAAATGATTTTTTTAAATAAGTTTACCAGTGAGAAATTATATGACTTATTTGAAATGGGATAGGAAAACCTAAGACCAAATCTCAGTCTTACTTTATCAGATCAAGTTGAAAATTTCTACTGAAATCAGGACAGAGTATTTTCACTCAATTTCATTTTGAGATTAATTAGATGATGGCTTGATATGTAGAAAAGTAGTGTAGAACTTGTGCTTATGTTTTCTTCTGTGTATATGTTAGAGAATACAATGAGGATATTTGCCTACAGCGCAGTCATTTAAATTCAATTATAGTCCATGGGGTGAAATGATCTCCTTTAAAAAGGAGACATCTATTAGCAATGTTTTAGGCATCCTGTTTAGAATAAATGATGCAGATTTCTCACAGATCATACCTCTAAGTCTCTCCCTTTACTACAGGGAGGCAGGGAGGGAATGCCACCTCTAAATCTATCAAATATTTTTTTAAACTATTTTGGTTTAGATGTCTGGAAGCTTACCATTGTTTCAGAACTTTAGAAGTAAATATATGTTACTTTTTGTTCTTAAATACATATAGAACATCAGGTTATATCCTATAATCACCCTGCACATTAATTACGTGTTTAAATATGTCTGCAACAGCTGGAAATCTCTTTAGAACCAGAAGAAAATGTGATTTTTTCGGACTCACTCGTTCTCTTACACGCACTGTGTTCTTTGCATGTAGAAGCTGACACAGGATCGGAAGCAAGCTGCAACTCATTCCTCTGTGCAGAGTTTGAGTATGATATAGCCTGACATCTTCAAATTAATCTGTTATTCTATGACTGTGATTTCATGTACTAAAAGTCAAATTCTAGTAAAGGTGACCGATTCCAGGAAATTGGTTTTGGTGTCTCTGTGTATGCGAGAATGGCTCGAGCTAGTGAGAAGTTCATCACTTCATCACATGTCTAGTTTCGTATCTTTCAGCATTTTTTGCATTGTGTGTGTAATTGGATTAAAGCATAGAGGAAAAAAAAAAAGTCAAACAGTAAACTTCTTTTAGACCTTTTTCTGGCTGTCGCAAAACAAAATTGTCTTGCTGGGGGTGGAGGGAGCTGCTGACAGGGAGGATTTGGGGTGTGGTGTTTAATGGCAAGTGGTCCGTATGTCCACAGGGGCCGTGGAGGAGTGCCTCCACCTGCGGCAGGAGTACCGAGAGGGGCACCAGCACCTAGAGGAGTGCCTCCCAGTAGAGGACCAGTCAGTCGTAGCCGAGGACTTCTGGCACCCAGAACAAGAGGAGTACCTCCACCTGCAGGCTACCGGCCCCTTCCACCACCTCCAGCCCAGGAGACGTACGGTGAATACGTAAGTTGAGCTGTTGACGTATTGTGCATAAAGTGTAAAATTTTGAGGGGATGGTCCTAACGATCACTGCAGAACTCGGAACAATCTCCTTAGACTTAATTCAGACTTGAACCTGTGGCAAATGTGGTCAACTCTTGTCACCTTTACCGACTTGAATTATTTGATATTATTACAGCTTCAGGTTATAAGTGCTACTATAAAGATGCTTACAGTGCACTTAGCAAAATAGTTATGTACCTCTTAAATATATTATGTTAGGTATCTGCTTTACAAAAAGCTGAAAAATCGTGTTGTCAGTAGATTTTTAATTCTCAGCTAAAGCTGAGAATTAAAGCTGAGCTAAAGCTGAGAATAATACTCTGCCCTTTTTCCTCAGCCTATCTTTGTGGTTATATAACTCTTGAATGATTAGACGATTAAAACATGTTTATGAAAGCTTCAGAAAAGATCCTAAAATTTTAACAATATACAGTGTATTTCAATAGGCCATGCATATTTATCTTTTTATTGTATTAAAAATTAAAAACCATATCAAAATACTTATATTGTACATGATTGAAAATTATAGACCCTTATGATTTTTTATGGTAATTTAAGTTAAACTTACAGAGCAGTAAGATAAAGAAAACTTATGAAAACTACCATCATGAAAATGGATTTAGTCCTATAGAAAACAACATTTTCAAGGACAATGCTTTTAATGTTTCATATATTTTAAAGGTTTTAGCATTCCCTCTCTAAACCCAAGTCTGTATGGACTTCTCTGTTACGGAGGCTACCAATAAAAGTGTTCATGAGTTCCAGAAAATAGTTTTGCTCTTTAGACATTTTTTTGCTTTTATCTCAACCTTTCTTGCACCTGCCTTCTCCCTCTCTTCTTCCACTGCCCCCTCAGAAACTCTCTAAACCAAATCTCGACATTTATTTGATCAGAAACCTAACTTTCTACATAACACTTACAGCTTTATGCACAAAATAGCTTAATGCCATTAGTACAAATATTTATACACGTACCTGAACAATTCAGAAGGAATTAACGTAGCTTATTAATTTTATGAGAACTAGAACAGCGTATCTAAATGTCCACTGGCTCTAGCTGACTTGACTCGTTGAGGTGGATACTGCAAATAAGTGGTTATTTCACGACAATTTCAGAGGAATTAGTCCCTGTTATACAGCCTGTTTCTAGGATAGACACCGAAGAATGTATGGCTGTGACAGAAAATAAACCTCTTGGAGTAACTTCATGTTTATATATAGCTGGTGTCTGTAGAAGTGGCATGGGAATAACAGCTGTTTGAATCAGTATCCTGATGTATGCTTTACTTCTGGGAGAGAATAATTAGCTAATAGCACTATAAAGAAAAATAGTGCTCTGGTAAATAGCTTCTATAAAGAATGATCTCTAGAACTGGGCATTTATCTTCCAGAGGAGATATCTTAACTGGGATAGATATTTATTTAAAGCTGTAAATGATAAAGTGATGCTAGAAGCTCCATTTAAAAATTACTGTGTTTTCTGTGTCTCCTTTATTAAAATGTAGATTCGCTAGAACAAAGTGTTGAAAGGACATGAACCCTTAGTGTGTTGTATGTTTAAGTTTAAGGCACGGTATATTTTACCTGCCCATTTGTAGTACGTTACCAAAGAGCCTTAACTATGGTTTACAGATTAAGGTCACATGGTAGCAGTCAGTAGTAATTTTGTCCTTTCCTTACTAATTACTGTTTAGCCATACCTAGTAGTAAGTGCTGGTTTGCCAACCTGAATACCTGAGCAGGGTAAGGTGTCCCTCCCTCTTTGCTGCGAAGTATCCACAGAATAAGAACATCACTGAGTTTGTGGGTATCCTAAGAAGTTATTTTAAGCAGCATGTAGCTTCAGAGTGTCAGAGACTGGGGTATCCGGAGGGGTTACAGAGCAACCTTTAGAAGTGTATCGGGTTTACATGGCCAGGTTTAGGTAACAGGGGCTGCAGGGGTGGTTTCTGTGAGAAGCTCCTAGAAGCTTCCTCCACATCTAATGGAGCCAATGGCAGCGGGCACCAAGATGAACCCACTGCTTGCCAAGGCCAAGCTTATCAGCAACAATTGTAGCACCTCTGTGACAACATATTTAAGAAGAGAGGGAAAAACAAAAATAAAAACAACTGGCTACTTCAGCTGGAGAGAGGAGATAGAATAATGTGAAACAACTCTGCAGACGCCAAGGTCAGTGAAGGATGGGGAGGAGGTGCTCCAGGCTCCTGGAGTCCAGCCAGGGTGAGCCCACCGCAGGAAGGCTTTCCACTGGGGACTGGGAAGTCTGCAAGAATTCATGAAGCTTTTCATTCCCTTAGGCTTACGCGCCTTTGCTTTGTACTCATTAAAGTAATGTGAAACTAATGCAAGTTCAGAAAGAAGCAAACTCTGTTCTGGATGGAAGCCTTCAACCACTTGCTTCTCTGACTCTGTAAATATCTCAAAGATGACGCAGGGCTTTTGGTACATAAAGTCCTTGTCCGTTTCCTCTGTGGAGTACTATTAAGTGTATCTTGTGAGAGAAATTGAGGCCATCACTGAGTCACAAACAGCCTCCCTTTTCCTTTGCTCTCTTTGTTAATTTCTTCCTGTAGTCCTTGAGACCAATGAATCTTTACCATCTATGAGGAACTTACTCAGTTCTGTGTCCTGCCTATCCTAATCTCTCTCCTTGATTAAGAAGTTGGTTTTGAAGAGAAAACATCAAAATGGAAGGGGGAATACCTATTTCATTCTGAAAAATTGGAAGGGTTAATTCTGGAGTCAATATCTCATGTGGGGAAAATCATGCCAGAGGCAAAAAAATAAAATCTTTAATTTCAGTTTAGGTGCTTTTTAATGTGGGCTCAAGATTAATACAAGGAGGTGACCATTGCTGTCCTGTGCTTGGAGCCCTTACAAGAGTTGTGCAGAACTTACTCATTGCAGAAAGCTCTGTGCAGAGGTAGGCGACCTCCATCGTCTCTCATGGTTCTGGGATATTTGCAGCGCAGACTTGGGATTGTTGATTTCACCTTCTGTAAAAGTCACACAATGTATCAGACTGGCAGCAGTATCTGCATGTTTTTTCCAGTTCCTTGTAACTATTTTTCCAACTCCACTGTTGCCAGTCACTCTTGTGACCCTGGGACCCCTTCTTCCTGGGACTTCATCATATTGTTAGTAGCAAGATTAAGTTTTTGAAGTCACTAAACGACAGTTCCTTATCTTTTTCTGTGAACATTGTCTCTTTAGCACCATTTATCTTCAGCTGGAAAATCAGCTGGGGTGATAGGAAAAATTCAGCTTTATAATCGCTGTTCTAACCTCGCTGCTCTGTTTGGTGTGATAAACTTTCTTTGAAAGCTCTCACACCTCCCATTTTTCTGTCCTCAGCAGCTCAGGTCAGGAGAAAACCTAGTATGATGTGTGAAGCATGGCCAGGATTATTTTTATAGTACTTGGATAAGGGAATTCATAATAGGTGGTTTCTAGATTTATTGAAGCACTTACAGTTAGTTTCAGCAACATTGTTTTCTTAATTATATGACAGTTTTTCCCGTTGAACCAATCCGTAACAATAAAAATATTTTCGTGTATTTTCAAGTTGACGATTTATTCCATTAAGATGAGAAATAGAAGTTGTATTAAACTGCTAGCTGGAAACTTTAAGTTTTTACATAATTTTCAATAAGCAGGTAATTAGTAACAGTATGCTAGCAATTCACTGTTCTTTAATAGTGTGAATTCCTTAGGGAATGTTCAGTCAAACAGAAATATTCTGTAAATATTTCAGTTCTGTGCTTTGCCTGAATATATCTGTAGTGAGGCTGTGTTACATCCTTTTTTGCTGTTTTTAAGTGTGTTAAACACAAAGTGAGATTTATCTAAATTCTTAATCAGATTTTTAGACATGGTGAATTGGACTTTAAACATGATTTTTAAAATCCATTGCTGTGGCAGTGTGAAATATCTACACCAAAAAATAAAACTTGGCAGTCTAGCAAGTCATAGCTAAGACTTCTGCACTACTTTGGAAAGCAGTCAGATCTAAATGTGCCTCCTAGTGTGTGTGGGGAAGTTGTGGCAGAGATTTAGTTCTGTTTCTAGCAATTTTATTGTTGTTTTCTTGTGTTCAGACAAGAGTTACCTCAGTGACAGATTTTTCTAATGCAGTGACCACATGTATAATTTCCAGTAGTTAGTGCTTCAATTAGAATGCTTCAATGAGATTGCCTTGTGTAATACAAAATTGAGTTAAGATGGAATGTCTACCAGTAAGAGACCTAGGGAGTCTTTCTAATGTTAAGTAAATTGGAAATAGTTCATAATGTTCTTTTTCAAGTTACAATTACATGCCAGGATTTTTTTAACTTAAAGGTACAGATACAGGCTACTTAGGAGGTTATACAGAACACTTGGATGCAAAAATGATACCAGTAACAAACTGAAATCTGCTCTTTAAACACAGTTATTGCCTGATTCTGGAAGAACTCATAGATTAAGGATTGGTAAGTTTTTAAGCTTACTAGTTTCCGAAACGTACATTTCTGGATATTTCATAAAAATACGTTGCTTTTCCTGATGGACAAAGCAATGCTCCAGACTGAAATCAGACTTAAGCCTGTAATTCTCATGCTAAGTTTATATCACGAGACTATGCTTACACTGTGTATACTGTAAGGTACACAGATGTTGCAGTAGTCTGAGACTGTGCTCATACCATTTCCCATGAGAAATGGGGAAGACCCAAATGACATTACCATACCCTGTGGTCTAACAAGATCTCACCCGAAAAGCTGATGTGGTGAGTGTAGCAAAGGCCTTCAGTTCAAATTCCTGGGGCAGGTATTCACATCCCCGTGGTTCCCTCTGGAGCTGCTATGCTGACGACCGCAACACTGGCTCACCTGGCGCACACAGTGGCAGCAGCAGTGCTTTGCTATTTTGCATGAAGTGCTTACAGATTTGTGGGAAGGCTTAAGAGAAGTTTGTTCACAAAGAACATTTGGCTGGATGGCTAAGAACAAAATCCATTTCATGATCCAGTGATTATTATAAAATATGCATGTATGTATCCATTAGTGAAAAGAGTGCATGCAGAGTCTTACTCCTTACGGGTTAGAGCCCATTCAGCTGAATAACCTGTAGCCTATTATTTAGTGGAGGGACTTTTTACAAGAGTGGCCACCAATAGGACAAAGAGAAATGGATTTAAGTTAAAGGAGAATAGATTTATATTGATTCTTAGGAAAAAAAAAAATCTTCAGTACAAGGATGGCAAGGCTCTGGAATACCTCATCCAGAGAAGTTGTGGATGCCCCCTCCCTGGAGATGTTCAAGGCCAGTTTGGATGAGGCCTTGAGCAACCTGGTCTAGTTGAGAGGCGTCCCTGCCCATGGCAGGGGTGTTGGATTAGATTATCTCTAAGGTTCCTTCCAACGTAGGCCATTCTATGACTCCTAGAAAGCTAGTGCAAATTCTCTGTTTTATCTCCAGCACCGATCTTGAATTCCTTATCTCCTTATTAAGATCATATTTAGTGTAGATTTTGAAAACCTGAAAATTTTGGTTAATGTGGAAGCAATTTCTTCAAGCTGTTTGTACAATGCTGGTTTTGTATGATGAACTGTTTTTAAAGGAGATTTTTTTTTTCCATTAATGCACACTCACTTGCTGTTCACGGTTGAAGGAGGAAAGATGTGTAGGAAGAAAACGCAAAAGCTTTGTATATACCATCTGAAAACATCCGAGCTTTTTATTTGCAAATAAATGCTTCTTAGAGAGGAAGTGGCACAGTATTATGTGTGGAAAGGACTAGTCCAGATGGCATAAGACTTTGAGAAGAATTTAAATTCTCCCTGAAGAGTGTTCTACTGTAATTTTAATGATACTTTGCAGGAGTCACACCATGTTTTAATTTACCGTGGTCTTCTGAATGTTGATAGTTAACTAATAACAGGCAATATTAATTGAAAATGTTTTCATTTGCTTCGCTGTTTTGACTGTGAAGCTTTTTGCTTGGATTCCCATTAAAGAACATGAGGTAGCTTCATTCTGTAAGAATTCTCTCTCTGTTCCCTTCTGTGGATAATGCTGTGGTTTTCACTTAGGTACTTTACATTTTTTTAAGCAATGTATTTATTGTATTCTGGCTTTTCAGAAGTGCTAACATTGTTCTTAAAATCAGTCAGAATTCAGATAAAACTATTGGAAAAGAAATTCATAACATCAAACTATTTCTTGGGGTTTTTTTGCCAATTGCAGTGTTATTTTTCATGCGAAATAGGACAAGCAAGAAATAAATTTAAAACTTCTTTTTACATTTGATTCCTTCAGTTTTTTGGGTTTATTTTGAATGCTTTACATTTACCTTCTCTGGGGTTTACAGAATGAGATGAAGAGACAATGGAAAGTTTTAATTTTCTCAGGAACTCAGGTGGCTTTGGCTGTACAAACAGTGGAATGTTTTAGAGGAAAGGCTGGGAAGCTTTTCCACCTGCCTGTCTTGAAGTTGAAAGTTCTCCTATAATGGGCATATAAAATATTTTCTTTTCAAAGTGTTTTAGTTTAAGCTACTCCTCTAAGTTGACCATTTTCTGACTTGATATTATTGAATGAGCTTTAGTTATCCTCCTGATTCTGACAGTGCTCCCTGCAGTTGTATTTAGAAAACCCAAAGAGTCTGGGCCTTTTAGTAACTTGGTTTAAATGTTACTTCTTATTCATCAACAACTTTAGCAACCTTTTTTTTTGTTATTTTTTTCCCCAGAGGTGCACGAAAGACAACCCACTAGTACATCTCTCATTCCAAGGATGCCTTATTTGTTCTGATTGAATATGTGCTGGGTTTGTTCTAGATGAGAACACATGAAAATCTACAAGCTGAGAGCTTACAGTCTCTGCACGTTTGCTGCTAATGTGCTTAATGTTATCTCTCAGACTTTAGATGGTAGTAGCTACCCATATTTGTTTTGATTGCCTCATATTCCCTGTTGATTAAATGATGGGGAGATGTTATTTCCATGTAAGAAAATGGCTATTTCTTCCCTTTACAATTCTAATTTGAAAAAAAAAAAAAAATTGAAAAAATTCTTCATTGTGCTGCACTGATGTCTCATGTTCTTTCTCCTTCAAGTTAATCTCTGTGCGAACAAATTTTTTTTAGAACGTGACAGTTCTTATCTAAAGGGAAGACATTCCTCCAGTGTTCAGTGATAGAGTACTGGTGTAAGTATTAATTTCAGAAAACGATGAGGAAAACGAACCACTTTTTAGTTGTAGTGATAACAGCCTTAATTTTTTTCCCTTGGATGGATTTCTGTAGTTGAGGAGAGCTGGGAAACTGATTTCTTATTGATTCCATGATTTTTTTCCCCAGCACTGCAAATTACCTTTTTGTTAAGATGAACTCTATACCCTCTCCTTTCTTACTGTTTCTTTGTCTTTTTCTCTTTGAAATGTTGTTAATTTCCCCTAAAGCAGGCCCAAGCACTAGTCTGTCATTGTCACTACCAGCAGATTATAATTTAAAACCACTTTTTCCTATTCCGCATGAAAAAGTGTATGTTCGGAGTACTTACTTATTAGAAGAAACACTGAAGGGCAAGGCTTAGTGTGAATTATGCCGCTTCGGGTAGTGCAGGGGTTTTGGCAAAGATTGCTTTAATTGCTTTTACCATCTTTTGACCTGTGATAGAGACTTACAAGTTAATATATTTGAAGAGTGCATATTTACAGATTGCCTTCGGTTCTACTCGTAAAAAATTTCTGCACTTTGCAGTGAACAATTACTATTACCAGTGCTGGCTCTTGGATTTATATCAGATGCGGGCGCTGTCATTTGACAACCTTAGGCAGAAGCTCTATTTAAGAGGAAATGTGTGATTCTGGCTTGTAGGTTGACTTAATGAAGGAGTTACAAGGTTTGGGATTTTATAGAATTGTTTCGTATTTTCAGAAGATTTGTCTTCTAAATCAAGCCGTTCTGTTACATCACGGAAATATTCTTATGACTGAAATTCACAGAAGTTGGGAAAATTGCTTTAGATACCTTGATGATATTTCAAATGTTGTGTGGGGAATATTGTAGTTTAAGAAGACTCCAGCATTTTCGGCTCTTTTTTTCTATATTTGTGTGGCAAATGCAATCTGTACAAAACACATGCCTTCTTTTGATGAAAATTTGTTTCCCAGGTTATCCTGAAAAGTGGAATAATTAATAACAAAACAAAAATATTCCATTCATGGGATGAAAATATGGTCTTCTTTGGGCTTTTTTTTTTTTGGAGTAGGAGAGGAAATATGCTTTCAACAGTAAACTCTTTCTGATTGCCAAGTACATGTAGGAACAGCTATTTATAGCCTTAGGTAATTGGAACAGAGAAGGAATTCTATTGTATTGCATTTGCTAGGTAGTAGGAATACAAATGCTGTCATCAACATGAAGAACAATAATGGCTTTAAATACAAAAATGAATGCTTTTATAAATAATAAAACATGCCAAAAAATCAACAGGAGAAATACAATTAAAATATTATGAGGGTGTAATTCATCCTGTATTATACAGGAAGAAATCTATGTAGCGATGCTTGACAGTGAATCTGTGATGTAGTACAGGATATCCGTGTGTTCAAGTTCTGTTCTGTCTTGTCAATTTTCAATATATATGTAAAATTTATAATTATTTTCATTTATTTTGGCATGATATTTTGTAGTAGTGAAACATGCCGGATGGCCAAGGATATATCACCTAGATACTAAATAAAGAAAACGTTTATTGAAGCCACAAGAGGTCTGTGATTCGGAAAGAAAATACTCAAGTAGTGTGGATTTAATCTAAAATGTAAAACATTCTGCCTTGGCCAACCTTATCTGAAACCTCCTGAAAGAGAAAGTTTTTAAATGCTATGTGACTAAGAGAAAATAATGTGTCAGACCTAATTCAAGAAAAGCTCTGAAACATAATTCAGCTGCCCCTGCCTAATTGCTACTTCAAGGGAATAGTGCACAGTAAACAAATGTTTTGAAATTTGAGTCTCTTACCTCTTAACAGAACAAGCCATTGAGAGCAGCTCTCTAAACCTATTCTATTTTTACAGCTTGCTGCTCACAAAGCTTATCTTTGTTTTAATGTAAATTCTTGGGTTTATAAATGTAAATATGGCAATAAAAATGGAAGAATTGATCTATTTAAGCAGATTATAATAATTACAGCACCACACGTTGATCTTTTTAATGCTAAGTGACAGGAGTCCCATGTGTAAACTCCAAACCAGATATCTTTCCATTCAAAGCTTATGTGAACTACCTCCAACAATATAATAGTGCAGGGCTTGATTTCCACAGTAGTCTGTTTATTAGCACACAAAATGGTGAGCCGTAATGAGTTGTCGGCAAAATTTTTCCAGAAGAGAAATGCTAATACTGGCAACACTTCAGTCTTAGTACAGCATTTACCTCCCAGAATTTTCCTCTTTTCTCCTGGCGATCTTGTTAAGGATCTTCCTATTTCAAGTTTACTTTGTTCCTTTGTCTTCAAGAAGTCATAGACATACCAAAACTTCACAGTTGTCTGTTCTCCCCTTTCCTGATCAACTTTTTAGTAAAATAGTTAACATAAATGTGAAGAATAGGACTCATTGCCTAATTCTGCAGTGATTTCTTCGTGGCAAACTTTTCCAAACATGTTAAAAGGTTAATTTCAGTCCTCTTCTTTGATTTGTTGTCACTACTGGGAGTGCATAGTTTGAATTTTTTGGGAGCCTGTCTTAGGGATGGCTGGTTCACAGTTGGGAGATTCTCTATAAGAGACCAAATGTCACATAAATCTTCTGAAACAGGGCAAATAAGATGTCTCAGACAGCTTCTGTTGATCAATGTCTGTATTGTTAACAGATGTCTGTGCATGGCATCAATAAGTAATAAAGTGCTTTTTTGTATTAATGGCCAGGAGGCAATGGTTTTGTGGGTTTAGTGTGTGGCTTATCAAGAAAAATCCATATCAGATGAGCAGAAAAAATGCTAAGGCTCTATTGTAATTTTTAGTTTCAGGACAGTGAATTACTGAAAGAGAGAACAATGCATTTCCTTTTCAAGTGGGAGTATTTATCTATGGATCTCTTCACAACCGGCAGTTGGAAGAATCCTCACTTCTTCCAGACCTATGAATAGGCTGCCATTCATTTGTGCTGGCAAATATTCATGGACACCCTTCTGCTTGTCGCTGCTGGGAACAATGATGTTCACTGTAGCAGGGCTGCAACATTATTGATGGGCAGATTGCCAGCTTTTCCATAACAGCAATTTTAAAGGACTGGAAAAAAAATGCTAAGAACTCTCTTAGCAAGTTGAGTTTCCTACCAGTTGTTTTGAGGTTGGCATTGGCTTCTACTGTTAGAAAGCTTTCCTTACCATGTCTGGAAAGCTGTCAGATCCAATCTCTGGAGATGTTTTCTGCTGGAGTTGGACAACCCATCATTTGTCATCCCTACCTGATTGATACCACTAGCTGGGTTTGTTTTCTCTCATCACTGAAAGATTCTTAATGGTTACTTTTCACAGGAAAGTGTTTGTGCTTCACTGAGACTTCATCCTTACGTTGCCAGGATTTGATATATGCTTGTTCAGGAAACAGCAGATGTAAGATGCCTGTTTTTAATTTTTCTGGATCCTTGTATCTTCAGTGTCTTTTCAGGAGGTCATCCTCACCTGGCAAAACTGGACAAGATACCCCTAAATATTGGGTATTAGAATTTCCTAGGAATTGGAACAAAGGAAGTGTTGTTTCTACTTCCCATGTGTTTAGCTCAGGTTTATTATTGGATGGAAGGATAATTTGGTGACAGTTCTCTTAATTTCTGTAGTTCATCCTCGTCTAGGAAAGTACAGCATCATTGTTGCTGGTTTTCATCTTAAAATTCAGTATATCTTGTAGCTGGTGTCAGTGGTTTGTTCAACTTGATATTTAAATCCAATGCTATTTTGGGAAGAGTGTTACTACAGTGTATACTTAAATAGTGTCGATAATGTGAGAAGAGTAAGAAATCCTTACTTTTAGTTTCTAAATGGATACTAGAGTCCCACAAGTTGAAGAGGATACAGAGGTCATCCAAAGAAGTAAAATCATAACTTTTACTAGTGTTATTTCTAGGGAATTCCTCCCATCTGTAGGCTACATAGAATATTGAAATTTTTTGTCCTGAAATAAATAAACTTTTTAAGTCAGTTGCACAGTATTTATTCCTGAGTTTCTCCCCAGATCCTTCTTGAAGATCCATAGCTCACTCATCTCAAATTCAAGTACACAGAGACTTGAAGCATTTGTACTGTCTCTGGCAGTGTTAACTGAAAGAATTTTTTCAAAGCACATTGCCAGTAGTTCAAAACAATTATAATCCTAGTCTTGGATGCGCACGGCCTCTTAAATGAAAGTAGTCTCTGTTAATGTCATTAAGATACTGCCATTTCATGGTGCACATGTCATATTTCAGGAGAGGGTTCCATATTTAGAACCAGGTTATGACTTTGTATCTGGAGTTAATATTACCTTTCTTTTGTATAATTTCAGGAGTATGATGACGGTTATGGAACTGCTTATGATGAGCAAAGCTACGATTCCTATGATAACAGCTATAGCACTCAAGCACAAAGGTGAGTCTCCAAATCTGCTGTAACTACATTTGAAAGGGTATACAGTTGGAAAGTTAGTTTTACTTAAAGAGTTTTTCAATTTCTTAAATAGCAAAAATGCTCTAAGACGCTTATTAGGAATAACCGGCAGTGTTATGTGTCTCTAGTATCACATGAGTATAAAAGTCAAGTTACTGAGTGTTTAAAAAGAAACAAAAATGAGAACTTGAAACAAAATTTTGGTTATGCTAGATCATAAATCACAAGGTCGGGAAATTCAGGAGAATTTAATTCAGATTCATTTGGAGGGGGAGCCAGGTGAAGAGAGAAGGAAAAGAACCCACTTTATAAAAGGTATTAAATCATCTGAAACACAGAGCTGATTGTATTTTCTTCTTAAACATGGTTGTATCCCAGTATTTTACCATTATTTGGCTGTGAAAAAGGATACCTTTTAGTTTTACTCTTTTGTGGAATTATTCTTGTGACAGATTTGAATCTCTTGCCATTTGTATTCCTTCCCTCGCTTCATTCCCAACAGTATTTTTAAGCACGTCCAATTTATTATCTTAAAATTTTGCTTTCTTAAAAGGAGTTACTATTTGGAAACTCCATGAATTATATGAATTACAAAATTACTCCAGGAATAGTAATGGATCTCAGTGGTGGAAAAAATACTGAGAACTACAAACCACTTGTGTTAGGTGATAGTTTGAATTTAGTGGCCAATATCATATGAAACATTATTTAGCAGCTTGACTGATCACACCCACTCTTAGGTACTCTTACTGTGCATTTCTGGAAAGGAAACTTCTATTTGTACCTTTTACTGAGTTGTAATTTATTCTCGTTCTTTTTCTCTTAGACCAAAAATTCATAGTTTGATATTTTGTAATGTCACAGAATCACAGAATGTTAGGGGTT
>NW_009732406.1:0-29179 GCF_000703405.1 Apaloderma vittatum | reverse complement strand
AAATCCGGCTGAGCCAACCCAATACACTGATTCAACTAGATCAACTTAAAGTCTTTTTTTTTCTTCTCAGAAAACACAGTTTAAAGTCTAACTGTGGTTCTCAAACAAAAATGCGCCAGTGTAACAGTTTTAAGAGCTTAAGAAACTTGATATATTAGAATGGTTACCTAGATCTGCAAAATAAAAAAAAAACCCACATTATTATATAGTCACAAAATACCACCTCAATAACTAAACCAAGTAGAACAAAGAAAGTAAAAAAAAAACAAAAACAAATTCTTTTCAACAACAACAAAAAAATCAGGAATTAATTTTGATTCTGAACAACTTCAAAACTGAAACAGCAACACAGCTTCAGCATTCTCAATTTTAGGAACTTCCATTGACTATTAAGAAATCACCAATTTTTTTTCCCTTAGTCTTGCAGATATTATACGATTCAGACCCAGCTGAAACAGATCAAAACACTTGAAAAGTTTGAAAGCACTACAGAATAGGTCAGCTCTTCTCCAGTTACAAAAAGAAATTTAACAGAGCAACAAGCTTTTATAGCTGGTGCTCTTCCTCTGTAGGGTGATTACATCAGACTCCCAAAAAGTAGCTTGATAGCTTCAACTATTCAGAGTTCTTGTTTTTCCCCTGAAAAACAAATTGCAACAGAAACTCATATTAAAAATAAAAACCTTGTTACCTACCTGTCCTATTTCCTAAGTACGACCTCTTTCAGTCACGTTGGGCAAGTATGTTTCATCACAGGTTAGCAGAAGTTTCAAGGGTACTTTGAATTAGATATTGAACAACTGGAAAGAAAACTGCATACCTTTGGACAGCTCTTGCCTATCTTCTCTGCATCTTTGACTGGATCATTCGAAGAGTTTTCAGCACCAAGGACCTTTTGCTCTCTGCTTTCCCAAAAAGCTTTCTGTTGGGGACCTTCTAACCCTTTCTTCCTTGGACATCCGCAGCCTGATATAAAATAAAACCAATAAAAATATCATCAGAATGCATTTTTTACTTATTCTTCTGGAAGATATCTCTTTACCAACTAGACAGTAGAAATCCTAAAAGAAACATCTATTTTATATAAAGATATTCAGGCTACTGTGCCATCCATGTAAAGCATTCCAAGGCTACACACAACTCCGGTATACACATTATCTTGGTGTGATCTGTTTCAGCTTATCCAACTGTACTCCAGATTTTGCCCCCAAAATGGAGTGATGATTTCAAATCTTGCAGTACAGGAGAGAGTCACAGTAAAATAGATGCAATTCTTCTTTTCCCTCAGAGCCAGAAAATCATTATCTCACTGCATCCTACCCAACAGCTACCACCAATGCACTACTCTGATTCGCAGTCTGCATTCCCTTTTGCTTCCCAGCACTTTCCCCAACCAACTTCTCAAACACAGACTTACTTATGAAAATAGGGAGCTCAGCAAAGACATCCTAAGCAGGTAACATAGCTGTAAATCATCAGAATAGTTTAAAAGGGATATGAGGAACAGTCCAGAAAAGAACTGTGCCTGTTCTAACAAAATGTCTGGATTCTCATTGCTTTGAAAGTTAAAGCTACTGTCACAGATATCCTGAATAATAACTTTCTCTGAGGAAGTGTATATTGCAAAATTGCTTTATATGTCAAATACTTTCCACACACTCAGTAACTGCTACCCACTAGTACATGCCCACAGAGCATTTCACCTGTTGGTGATTCTGAATTACACGTACTTATAAACCAACAGTTATGACAGTGGAAGGGCTTAAAAAGTCAGTAACCATTAAAAACAGAACAAATTCTGAAGAACTGTTGCAATTGCACTAAGATATCAACAGCTTGTGTTTACAGATCTTCTATTCCAATTCCACTGTAGATGTAATGGGGACAACGTGGCTTAAGTACTCTAACTGGTACATTTTAAATTTCTTTTTGCATGACCTTCTAACAGCAATTACATTAGATCAAGGAAGGGAAAAGCACAGTTAACAGACTTAGCAATGAGTTAATTCAACCATGAGTAAAGAAACTCATTGAGTTCAACTTTTGAATATAATTGGGTAATAAATAAGCAGCTGTTGTTTTTAGAAAATACAAGAAATGTACTGAGCAAGTAACAGTTTTCTAACATGTTTTTAGAACCAGCTGTTAGAGCCATGTTCACTTAGGTTTATAAGCAAGCCACAATCAAGATTGCTTAATTCTTTAAGGCAAAAGTGGTCTTTTTTCAGAGCACCACTAAGCACTGAGACTTGATCTCTAAGTACGGATGCAAGTGCTCTGATAATATACACGAATACCCTAAACAAATTTTTAAAAAATCAGTTCTTTCTCTTTGATAATTATTTGTATGATCTTGCTACCACAACAGGGAGGACTCGGTTTCAAACAAAAACAAAACCAGTTTTTTGTGCACATCTTCCTACAAAAAATATCCAATCCTTTGCAAAATAATCCAAACTCAAAACGCAACTTTTCTTTCAGAGCTGATTTCACAGTGAACATAGCAGGGACAGAGAAACAGTCTGCAGTATGACTGAGTCCTAATCCTAACCATTAACTAGTTACTCTCCAACTATTAAATGTCCTTCATATCAACTTCAAACATTAAGGTAAGTAAATAGGAAAAAACCCCAAACCTTAAACTTCTATCAATTTTTAAGACCCCTAAAGAAAATTTCCTCTTGAAGAATTTGTGCACCAATTACTGTTTGCAAAATTAAAAACCAGCCTTGCAGTGGGACAGCAAAAAAACCCTAGTAAATAAATCACATGCTCTGTATTGGGAATGCTATCTCCTCTCCAATTGTTTGAAACGCATCAGGCTGAAAGCTGCTGCACCAAATAAGTAACAAGTCCAGAACGGTCGTCCTGAAATTAACTTTTAATTTTTTCTTACCTAGCCGTCAAACACAAATTTACAACCCAATCTCATTGTGAATACAACAAAGCTTCCCTTTGTTCTTCATTATGCACTATATGACTCGCGCTAAAAAAAACCCTCCAAAACTCCAAACAAAAAGTAACCCATGAGGGATTGATGTGTAGGACCTCACTGCCAACATTCAAAACCTTGAATAATTCAGCAAATAAAAAGCTCATGAAAAGCCACCCACTGTGCCCTCTAGCGAAAGCCAGCATTCCAGGTTCTGCAGTTAAGTCAGGCTGTGGGGCAGAAGCAGCACCAGGAGCAGCAACGGGCAATCTCCTGCTGCCCAGCAGAACCATCCTCATTCCTTCCGGCTCTGTACTACGGTGAAAGCAGGCAGCTGGCCAGAAGAAACATCTTATCTTGACGAATGATAACTTGCCAGTCTGAGCATTCCTTATTTTCTAAATAAAACATTCCAACACGCTACTGTATAAAATCCAGCCCTGAAGAGAAAACACAGCTGTAGGTCTCCATACACTAAAGATTTACAAGTCCAACAGCCCTGGTTCCTTCCAAACCAAGAACTTAATTTAGACAAAAAAGCAGCAAACATTTTTCCAGTATCTACACACTGTCTGCTTCCCAAAGTTGCATTTATACTCTTTCAGGAATAAGAATCCAAGAGGCAACAGAACATGACCATCTTTCAAGAAGCAGCAGAAAGTATCTGAATAGGAGACAATATCACCCACTGAGACATGAGTAAGACCTACAGAAGGCAGCAAAAATTATGTAGTATCAGAGGACAAAGCACTGGAAAGAAATGAACTGAAATACCACTTAATTTATTATACACAAGGTATGAAGCAAATTAAAGCTTGTACAAGCATGTGGGTGGCTGATGAGCTTAATAAGTGGTGTTGAAGATTAAATGACTTTTTTAATATACATTACTACTTAAAAAGTGCTACCCTGCTTTCACTTTTTGCTGTCATAAAGTGCTCTCAAGGTTTTTGGGGAATAAACAAGTGAATGGCCAGAGAGTAATTTTTAAAATTGCTCAAACAAATGAAAGTATGTGTGACATTAAGAGTTGGATGGAGCAGCTATACTGTAAAGCACTATAATGGAGGAAGAACCCACACCATGTATCCCCAAGCCAGAGCATAATGAGAAGCTGAATGCTATACACCCTAAAAGAACAAAACAAAAAGCCTGTTGTCTGTCTCTCTATTAGAAGTGGGATTAAAATGAGCACTGTGCTTTTTCGTGGGGCAGAGGCTCATTCTTTAAGTTGTAGTAAGCTATAAAGATAGAGAGCAGAGCATACCCAGAATTATAGCCATGGCTGTGCTCTTAATTAAACAGTAGTTTAGAAAAGGAGTAGGGTGTGCTCCAAGGGACAACTCAGTGATATAAGCCTCCCACTGCTGAATGGAAACCAACACCTGAGCTAGAGAATGCGGGGCATCTTTCAGATAACTAAATTTCAGTCCAGTGCTCGTAGCAATTTACAACGATTTAAGAGACCAACTGCTTCAACCTACATTAGAAAGAAAGAAAAAAATTAAACTGAACGTGCTATGCTCGTAATAGGCAGGCAGCGGCAAAGATCTGGATGGTAGTTGGAATGTCTGCATCAACAGTAAATAACCCATCTTAATAGTCAAGGAAACGCTTGCTAGCCTCTTTGCTCAATTATAAATCCAGAAAGAAACTGGAAACATTTATGGGGATACTATTCTTCTTTTGAGTCTTGTCTATTCTACAGGAACTTTATACAATGGAAGTAACTCCATGAACGTGGGAACTAATGAAACTCAGCTATCAAAGGCTGGGGTAACTCAGTGGCTTTTTACCTGGCATATATTACCACTGCAAGAGGAAGTTTAGGCCTTTAATGCACGGGGCGGGGGGGAGGGCAGAAAAAAACAAACCAACAAAAAAAAAACCACAACCACAAAACCCCACAATAAAAAACCCCCACAAAATAAAAACATATAAAGAATGTAACAAATGCTTCACTTGAGAGTTGTATAATATTTGATACTTGGTCATCTATGTGGCTGAGAAATTTGGGGTTCTCTAACATCAAATAAGGTGCTATCCATGCCTGGAATTCTGCTCATGACAAAGGCAGGAGCAAGATCCCCATCTCATTTGAATACTTTGTTCTCAAAGAGGGTAGGGCTCACTGTTTCCCCTTTTCCTAATCTCATCTATTTTAGAAACATGGTTTCTTTAAGACTCATTGTCAAATGTAGCTGCAATTGGAAAATAGGTTCAAAATTATTAGTGGGAGTTTAGATTGGACCTTAGGAAGAAATTCTTCAGTACGAGGGCGGCAAGACTTCGGAATAAATTGCCCAGAGATGTTGTGGCTGCCCCCTCCCTGGAGGTGTTCAAGGCCAAGTTGGACGGAGCCTTGAGTATCATGATCTAGTCAAGAGGTGGTGTCCCTGCCCATGACAGGGAGGTTGGATTAGATGATCTTTAAAGTCCCTTCCAGCCTAGGCCAGTCTGTGATTCTGTGATGCTTACAAAGAATGCAATAGCATGGGCTTCTTTTACTTAGGAAACCAGAGGTGCCAGTTTGGTATTTTTTCTGATGGAATTAGAAAAATAATTTAATAATTATGCATTTATTCAAACCACCAGAAAAGTGGTATACTACCATACAGATAAAGATATTATTCCAGCAGGTATCATATAACCTTAGCAATCTCCTGTGAAAATGAGGCATACTAAAATAACTGGCTGGATTTTGTAACACACGCACTTTCAAAACGTTTCTGGACCGCCCTATATATCTTAAGCATGAGCTGAAAAAGACCACTTACATGTAAAAAGAGAATTAGTGGATAAATAAAAAACAGACATAAAATACATTTCTAGGACAAAGTTCTTCCATAGTTACTCACATACTCCATATTGCTATCAGCAGTCTCATGTCCTTAGTGGTTACATTTAGAATAAGTGTTCAAATGTTTAAACTGCTGCTCTGTCACCAGGACAGCTGACAAGTATTTTTGATTTACTGATAGACCAGGTTTTGAAATGCATCACAACAACCAAAAAAGCCACAGGTCTGAGCTCAGTGATGGGAATATTTTACCTTTTGTCACAGGAATCTGAATAGCATATGCAGACTCTAAACTTTGTAATGTAGCTTGCAAATCTGTGACCTAATTTTAAAAAGAGGAGCGAAAAACAAGAGGTAATATGAAAACATGGCTTTTTAATGCTCTGTTCACAACACACAGCTTTTATGTCTTCATATTTAAGTAATAAATTTCATCTCTAATATTTTTTACTCTTCTGATTATTGTCTCTACATTATAAACATTAACCCTAATTAACATTTTGGAAAGGTCCAGCAAAACAATGCTATAAAATACGAGCCATCCAAAATTTCTCCCAAAAGTTTTACAACTATTAAAACAATGCAGACATATAGCATACCAGGGCTCTTGCTGCACCATCAATTTTTAGCCACTGCTATCACTGCACTACTCTTCAAATTAATGTCACAATAGAGATAGCGCTTTGGCATGCCACAAAATATTCTGTTATGCTTTATCAAAAAAGTCATCACTGCAGAACGTGTACAGTTAGTAACTGGATAGGCCTTATGTATGTTCCTGAAATTTCATAGTACTGGAACTGTTCTATGTTTTGTACTCCCAGTTCAGCATAACTGTATATGGACAGCAACCTTTCCTTTTCTGTAGCACATTTTCTTTTACTTATTGAAATTTCAAACATATAATCCTGTCCTTTATAAGTAAGCCCTCAGGTGACCTGAGAAAAATTGGAGGCAGAGGAAAAGAGGAAATGAGAGATGAGGACTATTAGAAAATCCTGCAAGCATAGTGAATTCCTTTCATGTTACCCACATATAATTGATGCTACTGCTGAAATGCAATGCATTTGGGAAGGTTTTCTCTTTTTTTTCCCTTCTCTTTTTTTGAACAACCTATTGTTTACATACATGCATGATAATTTTCTGTTCTTCATCCATCCTATCTGTGCTGACAGTACTTCCTGCTAAAGAGGCAGAATATTTTGTACACCAACCTATATATCAGATAAAATTACAGAAGTAAAATACTACTCTATTATTCCACTCAAAAGAGAGAAGAACTGTCTCTGATACCTTAATGTATTTTTTCTTAAACTAGTAGGTCATTCCTGGATATATTTAGGAAAAAAAAAAAAAAATCAACAGAAATAAAATCAAAATAAGAGATTTCTAAAGGCAAAGATGGAAGCATATGAATCTGGGGGAATATCACACCTTTCCTTAAGCTGTCAACATCAAAAGTACAACAGGGTCTGTACAGTCTGAGAACTACGTTGTGGTACTGTTGCACATACTTGGTGAGATGTTAATCCTGAATGTATCATGAAGCTCAGTAAAACATTCTGCTTCAAACTATCACATAAGCGAGTTGCTTTAACAGAAATAGCCTGTGTATTTACCAAGGTAAACCCCTAAGCATTCCTTACAGTTTTGCAAGTGGTGATCACCATAATTTTACCTGCCCAACTGCTCTGTCTCTCTCCAAACTAGTTAACATTCTCTGTCTCAGTGTAGTCTGGTATTTTTCCGTCATCTGCTTCAGCACTGGTTCATATGATGCATAATGTGCCTTCAGTCTGTGAACAAAAGGAGGACAAATAATTCCTCAAAGAAGAGTTAAATCAGAGATTTGTCTGTCTAGCTTTTTCCCTCCCCAAGTGAAAGGAGGCATTTAGTATGTAATCACCCAACTGGAATGCCACAAGAAAAGAAAATAAAAATAAGCCTGGTCAATAAGAGGATTAATAGTTTGTTTAGTCATCTTGTAAAACAATCCATCCAATTTTGACCTGTTCTTAATCCCTCATACACATACTGCACATTAATTTTTGTTAATTCGTGGTTTTTTGCAGGTGAGTGATATTTCATTGAATGAAAGGGAATTACAGCTATTATCTGACTACCAACTAAGATCCTAATCTAGACAAATACAATTACTAGCTCTTTCTTCACTACACACTACATTTAGAATACTTAACCACTATTTAAGACCAACTGAAAGTCAAATATATAATCTCTGAAGAGAAACATGACACCAACACCTTCAAAAATAGTGCATTTTGCAAAAAGCTGACACATAGAAGGTAAGTCACCAAACAGTGCTCTCTTGCATTAGTGCATGTGGATCTCAAGGTTAAAGATGTATATAGCTGCTATTACACGCATTGATTGATAACAATATTGACAAAATTCTGCTAACTCTTTGAAGCTGCAGATGTAAGCTGTTATAACTCAGTACCAACAGATTAGGTTAGACTTACTTGCAACCAAATGCAGCAAGTTTCATATAGGGAGTTCAAGAAGTAAAGGGACAGAAGTACCATAACAACTACATTTTAAGAAATGGACAAAGTATCTAAACCCTGAAACCACTACATATTTATGGAAAAAGACCCATGTAAAAGAAAATCTCATTTATATTTTCAACTACTAGAAATACTCTGTATTTCTTAATGCCACATCACACCATGGAAAATATAACAAAAATCACTAGAAATCGTTTAAGAGACGTGGCAGAATAGTCAGCTGGAACTGCTATTAACCGCAACACTAACTACATGTGGCTAGCTTTACTTTAGCACTTCAAATTCCACAGTGTTATCTCACTACTGGGCAATATCTGAAGACATTATCTTTAATGCTATGTGTATAGTAATTAAACATTTTTTTACCTTTTAATGTCACAAATAAGCTTGTTTTTCTCCTGGACCACTCGCTTATGATGCATTCGATGGAAGTCCCGTTCTTTCTGCATTTTTAGAAAAGCCTCTTTTGCTTTGCTATATGTCAAAAAAAAAAAAAAAAAGAAAGAGGGAAGTATTAGTCTCCTTTTTATTGCTCATCGAGGTAATTAATTTTCAGATATGCACACACTTACTGTATCCAAGCTAGAAATTTTCGGTAGTATACCTGTGGTGGAGAACATGAACTTTTGAGGTCTTTTTGCTGCCAGCCAACGTACAAAATCACAGCTAGACTTCACCTTTCACCAGTTCCTTTAGATAGAATCCATAAGGATTCTGGCACTACAATTTTCAGAGTTGAGGTCAACCTTACTTCAAGCACAAAGGGCCTTGTGGAGGTATGTATTCAAATTATAGGCAATTAGAAAACAATACTCTTCTTGTGGGTGTAAATTGCTACAGGAAAATGTATTGCAGTACTGATTTTCTAACATTCATATCACATGTGGAGTGCCAGCGTAATGATATATGCTAGAAGGACACACACAAAAGGAGAACTGTATCTCTGCCTTGCAAATACATGCATTTAGAGAGCTTCTGGAAAAAGTTGTGCTAGAAAAGGCTCTATTCAATCATGTTTGCAGCCTGTCCCAAGCGTCCCCTGTACATGAGACAGCAGGAAGCAAAAGGAATCCATTTCAAAATTAATTGCAAACATACTGATAATCTGTTACTTTCTAAGCACATTCTACACAGAGCCATGGGACACCCTGAGATACTCTGCTCCATAAGCATAAAAGAAAACACTCTGTACATATTCCAGACACCTTCTCCTTGCCTTTACTGATATGGTTTTGGCATGAAAGATTAGGAGATGAATTGTTTAATTGCAAAAGAAGCTTGAAATTACCTTGCATAGAAATTAGATATTTGCTCTTTGCAAAAATAAAACTCATTTCCTCTCCAACAGGAATTGAAGTGTTAGGAAAATCAGTCAAGTATGTCAAAATCACAAGCCCAGGAAGAAGACCCCTAACTGCCAGCGCATCATATTTAATTGTACAGATAGTTTATACTCACCATATATGCATTTGCTATATTTATTATGTATACAAACTACCATATTTGTATGTGTATGTTAATGTTTATACATGAATTATTGCTTGTAGCAGGAACAGTTAGAAAGACCTCAAGAAGAGCACAGTGAATTAGTGCCAATAGAGATCAGTCAAAGCTGAGAAAAAAACTGGCAGGGAAATGAAAAGCAAGCAAGGCGTTCCCTGCAGTGAAAAGCCCCAAGGAGCTGTGGGCAGGCGCAGAACTTCCTGTATGCAGGGGTACAAAATCCAGAAGTTGTGAAACAGAGTAACTTAGGACATTGCTACTGGGATACAAAGTACAAATAATCTGTTCACACTCCTCTGACAAGAGGAACATTTCAGCGGTAAATGAATGGTCTCAGGACAGTTCTGTGAAACAACTCCATCCTGACATCACCCACAAAATCTGACTTGCCGTACGATCTCAAACACAAAACCTGCACCTTCAGATCACAAAACCTGCACCTTCAGAGCTAAGTCAATGGTTTTTTCTAAAAGATGTTGCTACAGCCATAAAAAGCCAATATCCATTTTGTAGAATCACAGAACGGTTTGAGTTGGAAAGGACTTAAAAGATCCTGTAGTTGCAACTCTCTTGCCTTGGGCAGGGACACCTCCCATTAGACTGGGTTGCTCAAACCCCTGTCCAGTCTGGCTTTGGACACTTCCAAGGAGATTTCTTTTAGTCAGCATAAATGCCAAAGATTCTTCATTTAAACTTTTCTCAAGCAAGTAGTTTCATAAAAACAGCAGAAGAGAACAGAGTCCAGTAAATCCAAGCACAGATTTGCAACTGTGGGTTGTGTCCTGTTCCCACTGAAATTAAGTGGATCTTTATTTCCAAGATGCTTTAAGTTGTAGCCCTAAAATTTTACCTGAAATAGAGACAGTTTTAGAAAACATATATTATCGTGCTTTTTGTCTATGTAGTTTATATAGCATTTAGCAGCAAGAATTCTAAATGTACAATATAATTAAACAGATGCATTTAAATGTGGTACACAATACTAAAAGCACCCATTTTCTGGTTTTCATGGTATGCGTGGGGATATATGTGCAGAAATGGCTAGACAGTAGCACAGAAATAGGCGATGAGCTGAAGATTTTATCGCTGGCGATATCACTAACAGTAACAATAAATATGATTTTCAGGATTGCTTTATATTTTGACTTCTAATGGGGCTGTAAACTGGCTGTGTATTTGTGAGATGCTTCCAAACATCAGGACAAAAAGACACCTGCAACACTTTAAACTTCTTAACTGATGTTTGTGAACTCAGTTACAAACCTCAGACAAAAGCTCTACACAATTTTCCTTCCAGCTACCTAATACATTCCTAAATGCTTAAAAGAACATAAAAATATCACAGCTAGAAGTCCCTATAATTAACACAGTCTTAAACCTGATATACCATTGTGTTGTCTGCCTACATGTTTAAATACAAATATAAAGACTCTTGCCGTAGGAAAGCATCAAAATATATTGGATTCAAGCTCTTTTAAATCATCAGATAGGCAGAGTTTAATGCTGCTATGAAATAATGATTACCCAGTTCAAGCAAATATTACTAGAATGGTAAATCCTTGAACGACAAATCATCACTATAGGCACTGAATTAAAATTAACCAGTCTCCTGTAAGAGTTAATTTTCAGAGATGTTATTTTCAATTTTTTCTTGCATATTGGAAAGAATATCTATGCTTCCATTAGAGAAATACTGCAGCAGACAATATTCCTTATCAATCAATCAGGCCTGAACTGTTGCGTTCAAGACAAAAGAAAGAAACACTTAAGGTAGACTATAATTACTGTCACATGGCTAACCAATATAAAAATAGTTTTGATTTCTATCCCAACATGTTTTACAGAAATCGTTTAAACAGAGATTAGTAGTGTATCTAAACCTTAAGGTAATAACTATCACTCAATATAAAAATAGTTTTGATTTCTATCCCAACATGTTTTACAGAAATCGTTTAAACAGAGATTAGTAGTTATTACCTTAAGGTTTAGATACACTATCACTAGCTTTGGAGTAAAACAGTTATGCTGATATTTATTTCTTTCAATGTATATATTCAGGGATTTTGTTACGTCTCTAGCTGCCTTCTGACATTGGTCAACCTATTAAAAATACATACTGTAAACAGGAAATGAAGCTGTGATTTTCTTTTTAAATAATGAAACATCACAGTGAAATAATCAATAACCTGCAACCAACTGTATTTGCCTACTTGCTTGCCATACAATCATGTAAATACTGTATTATAACATCCACAATACAATTAGTTAGTGTCTAGACACTGAATCTCTTTCATCAATTGTTAAACAACATTAAAGCAGGAGGTAATTGGTTTACAGTCATTTATCTTGGGCCCCCATATTGCCTAAGTCCCAAATAACATCTCTTTTCTGCAAGACAAATATCAAAAGTACCAAACTCAGAAATATCAAGTGTTAAAAAGCTTTCTTCAAATACATTTCACAGCACTGTAGCTCACAATGAAAGTTTTCTGACTAATCCACAGAGCAAAATGAGAAACATACTTTGCTCACAAATCCTTGCTTTCTAACCAGTCAAATCAGCATTTCTTCAGTGCTCTCAGGCATTCTGTTTTCAGTGTAAGCTGATGAATTACCTCTCTAAACCTGAAAACTCAAATTGTCCTCCAGGTAATTTTGACTCCTGCTGGAGTATTTGCTTTATGATAGCAAGGGTACTGACTCCAGTTATTGAATAGATGAACAAGAAAAAATGCTGTTAAGAGTCACTACTGTAAATGGATTTAGTACAGAATTTGATGATCGCAGTTTATCCAAAAGACACAAAGAAACACTGTAACTCATGGTATGTACAGGAGAAATGCTCAATTTCACCCACTACTCCAGAAACAAAATAACTGAAACAAATGTCAAAGAAGTGCTGAACTTTTAACATCAGTATCAAGGAAAACTTTGAAAGCTATCTGAAATGAAAAGGCTGAAAAATGAAGTAGTGACCATTAGAAAAAAAGCGTGTTTCACATGTACATTTAGTCCATTTTACTATTAGCAGAAAGAATATGAAAATAAAGCTCTCCCTTCAAGTGAAGAAAGGAGGACCAATTTTAATAATGTTTTAGGATTAATTTTCTCAGTGCTTTAACAAGTTGCATGCAGATTAAGTGCAGTACCTAACAGTAAATGCCAACGAACAGAATTTACCCACTTCTGATCTGTGTCACGTGACATGACTCATTTAGATTTCCTCAAACACTAGAATGTAAAAAAGCAGGGTACAGTTTCAGTTCATCAATTTATTTACTTTTTTAGCACAGTTCACTTAAGTGTGCATTGTGAGTTTTATTTAACAGGAACTGTTAGGAACCTAGCATTTTGGCAATGTCTCTTGCCTCTCCTGCTTTCTTCCTGTTGCACATTATCATGTCATGTTTCAGCCTATTAACTAGACATCTGCTACAAAAAATAAATTCTGGCACCCTGCAGAGTATATATGGGAAAAAAACAACTCATGGGAAAAAAACAACTCATTTGTGACCACAGTGAAACGGTTTTGAGCTTTATATTCTTAAACAATCATGTAGCAATGCAACAAACCCATGAAAACTCTTATAAAACCATAATCCACTCAGATTACCTTGTTACAGCTTGTTCTGCTTCATACAAGGAGCAAAAAAAGAAAAAAGGTTGGGGGGGCAAAAGGAAGGCCTATTAAAATTACTACTGACAAAAATAAATTTCAGAAGGGCCAAATTTTGTCATTCCTTCTTTTACTATGCATTTCTGCTTCTTAATCTCCCACTCGAACGAGAAACACAATCCTGAACTATCCATCATCTGAAGACGCTGCAGATTAAAATTAACAATTTTTTTCTAAATGGTCCATCTCTCAGTGCAACAGTATAGTTGACCACACAATATATGACTTGATTATTAAAGCTGTTAACTATTACTTAAGACAATGGCCAATTTATTAATTTAAAATGTAATAAGTCATTATCATTGGAAAATAATTCATCATTATTATCAGCTGCAATGATTACTTAAGATCTGAACAGCTATTTTTCATATAAAGGAACAACCTAAATGAAAATCAGAAGCTTGAGCAATCTTGAGAAAAATCAAAGAGGAGGAGTTAACATCTTCTACAGCTCCATATTTTAAAACTATGCACTGGAAAAACTGAAGTGAGTGCATTATTAGGTCTCAGGGTAAATTCTCAATGAACACATACATGTGCAGAGATACTACGTTTCAGAAAAGACTATATGATGTGTAATTCATTATTGCATCTCTCCATTATAAGGTTAAATATTTTAAGTTACTTAGAATTGAAATACTTTAGAATTAACTTTTAGAATTTTAGAATTTTTTAGACTTTTAGAATCAACTACTACAATGTGCACACAAGTACAACAAGTGATAGCAGCTCACACTGACATACCATTTACCATTAGGGTCAGGGTGATAGATTTTTTTTTTTTTTTCAATTTAAAAAAAGCAGAATAAACGTATAGTGATTTTTTCCTGTGTTGATGTTTTGCGGTAGCTTTATAGTACTGTATTTCAATACAAAATGCACATAATCATTTACTTCTTGGTTCTACACATTATACGCTCATAATTCTTTGAAGTAATTTGTTGTGATTACTGCATATAGAAAATTATTTTCCATAGCCTAGTAAATATGAATAAAAGAAATTAAGATTTAGGTTTCTAATAGAGCTCAGAGAAACTTGAACTTTAATTACAAATGTCACCTAGAAGTAAAATATGTGCAGCCAGCATAACAAACAGGAACTTATTATTTCCATTAAGTACTTTACTTTATCTGGCTGTTTCCTACTGTATATCAAAGTTTCATTAAGACCAAATAACATACTTTGCAGCAAGTTTATAGTTTTCCAGATCTTTCTTCAAACGCATAATTTCAGCCTCAAGTTGCTGTTTGTGAGTATACACAGTTGGAACCAATTCAGTATCTTTGGCTGTGAACACACCTCTCTGTACGAGTTCATACCTAATAAAAAAGAAACAGAGAGATATTTTATTCAGGGTTTCCTTCTTCTAACTTCACTGATGTCTCCTTTCTCAGGCTCCACCTGACTTCATTTACCTGAACTACAACCACAAGGATATTTACCATTTCAAGGTACTTACCTTTTATGATCACTAATGATTAGCAAGAGTACTATCCTGCCCCACTGTGTTCCACTTCACTGCTTTTCATTCTAAAATAATATTATTGTTCAGAGTAGTCAAAAAGACATATCATGTATAACACAGTACTTCAATATAAACAATTGTTCTTTTCTATCTTTTCTTCCAAATAGCTTAAGTATAAAACAGAAAAATTCTTATATACGCAGATTTTTTTTTATGAAGACTCAAATAAGACAACAAAGCTGAAGATAACCTGGATGAATGATCCTATGAGCTATCATCAGCATGGAATACAGAGCTCACCTAGGGAAATTTCGTCATTCCTTCCTGTTTACTTATGTTGCCCTGTCCTTATTTAAAATAAATAAATATTGGTAAATATAATTATCAGCCCCCAAGAAAACATGATGCAGAAGTCTGAAGGCTGCTTAATTTAAATACTTGTATAGGCTATTTTGCACTTTGAGAAGTAAAATAGAATCTGGAGCAGCATGTAATGTTGTGTGGCAACCTAGGAATCTCTGTGGCCCCTGTCAATAAGATCTGCTGAGTCTTCTGGTTTTTAGGACTATTAATCTTTTGGTAGCATGTCGGTGAAAGCTAAAAATACTCTAACAGTCAGTAAAAAGGACATAGGCATTGACACTAGTCATTTTAGGTTTAATTTAAAGGCATTCAAATACAAAGCAGCTGAAAGCACCTTAGTATCTTCTACACAAAAAAAAGATGTCAGAAAGGATTCAGAAAAACTAGAACTGATTAAAAAAAAAGTGACCGTCACTACACAAAGTAAATTCTTCTGCAGGATCATGCGTGTTCAGGAACAACTATAAGCTATCACTATTTGTCATAGTATTTGAAAAGATACCAGGATTCAAGTCTACGTGTACAAGCGTAAGATGTTTCCATGCAAATAGATATTGCAGAGGTGATTCCAGAATCCAGTACATGCATACACTAAACATCTATTTCTTCATCTATTTCTTCATCTACTTCTGTACTGGAAGACAGAAGAGCAAGACCTTTAGTTGGCACAAACTTTTGTACACCACTGAGAAGACAAAAACATCAGAAGAAAGAAGCTCAGTTGTTCATTTCTTCCTTTTTTTTCCTCAGATAAACAGGATCTGATGAGCAGGTACTATTCCTATAGGAAATAACTGCAAATAGGGGCACTTCTCATTGCTGATGATCACAACCCTACATACTTCTTTTTTGTCAGAATAACATCTCCACCAAAGGCCCTAATTGCACCTCATGAAACCCAAACTTCTGCAAAAAGACACATCAGACATGGATAATTGATGAACTTAGCCTCCAGCAGAGCTAACAACCCTGAAAGACCATTTTAATGAAATACAATTAAGACCAATAAATTCACTATGCCCTTGTCTAAGAACACTCCTGAAAATGAAGGCTTTTGTGCATGTGGCAGAAATGGAATAGAAAACCACACAACAAAATTGCATTGTGAAATCTCATTATCTTTCATCAATCCAGTCCCGTAAAATTTACAGAACTCCTACATAGCTAGCTGACTGCCAAATAGCTACTGTTCTCCCTTCTTTCCCTTACAGAAGGGAACGATGATGCTAATTAAATTAGTTAGTTCCATGCACACACAGCTATTTTTCTAAGCTTCTCAGAACAACTGACTTATTAATCTTGAATCACTATTTAAAATTAACTAAGAATTTGGAAACCTAAGGAACAGATGGTCAACTATGATTTTATGATCAAAGCCCAATGCAGACTGATTAAAAATAACATATTATTACTATACACAGGTGAAATTAAGTTTCCAAGAGTTCTGAAGGAATCAAGATGCAGAAAGGCTCTGCAATAAACTAACCAATATGTAGCTCACAATAATCCTTTACTAAGAACTAACTTGCTTAGACACACATTCAGGGATTAAAATATCAAGTTTTAGCTTCTTTAAGAACCTCTTACAGAAAACTGTAATTCCAATTGATAATATCCTTAAACAGTTTCAACAGAAGGCTAAGAAAGAAATGAGCACAGAAAAATAAATCACCTTTTTACTCCACCGTACTGCTCCAATCTATTATGGCATATAAGTGGAAAATTTATATGATTGTGTTATGCTTGCTATGTAAGCAGAAAAGCATGTCCACATGGCTTTTTGTAAATGAAACCTGAGGTTACTTCACTTGTGTTCTGAGCTAAAATCTGAATGGTTCAGCGTGATACTGTCCTAGAAGTGATAACCCTCATTCCTCTCAAATTATGAGCTCAGAGCACAACATACATTAATGGGACCATATGATTTCCAGACCAAAGCAGACACAGAGCAGAGGAAACTTAGGCCTGCCCGAAATAAACAGATTGCTTCTGCTGTCTTCAGGGAGCTGCAGCGTAGAGAATTGCTACCTATACCCATTTTCTTCATTCTACAAAGATGAATTGTTTTGCAATGAGTCTGCCTTTAAGCTCAGAGAAGATACAGTAGCCTTGTAGCATATGCTCTGTTATGCCCAACCCAGGCAATCTTTGCAAGGCGTGTGCTTGGTCACATAAGTTCACTCACCATTTTAACTACATCAAATAGAAAAGAGCTCACAAATCATGTTTCCCTAACAAGTCTCTCCATTTACTCCCAAAACAAGATGTTGCCAGGTCTCTAGGAACACTTAGTTATTACCAGGCCAGCAAGCGTACTAACTAACCATGGTGAAGGCTCCATGCATCCCTGTGAACAGCACACGATTCACTGCTCAGCAGACCTGCAACACAGCATGCTGCCAGCAGCAGGGAGCTCTCTGGAATTAGCAGGTACAAACTGTCAGGTGCATGAATTTAGTTGATCAGCCCTTGCAATTCATACTCCAAAGCTGTCAATCCAGTATCTTTAATAAGCAACAAAAGCACTATAAAGGCTTGTGCACCAAAGGAATAGAAAATTTAATAGTAAATTAGATATTCTAAAAATAACGTAAGTCTAATTTTCAGTTCCTTAAAGTATAACTAGAAGAAAAAAGTGTATGTGCAAAAAAAAAAATTATCACACTTGCAGTGATTATTTGTTACATCATACAAAATAGGGGGTTTGGCTTAATAAAACATAGCCAAATAACATTTTATACACCTGGATAGAATAACAATGTTTTCTGTAACTCTGAAATAAACACAGCTCATTTGGTCCGATTTAAGTGACCTTTAGATCTCAGACAGACAATTATTTCAAAGCAAGTCTTTTGATAAATTTTCTCTACATTAATTAATTTCTCATTTTCAATTCCATTAGTACTTGATCACCACAGCATGAGAGCGAAAGCGTCGTCCCAATACATAATGAGGAACCTGAGTACACTAATCTGCTCTCACTTTCATTAATATTGTAAATTATCTATTTCAAACCAACATGAAACATTACGAAATAAGGTATTAATGCAGAGAAAGTCTCAATACAGGAAGATTAGATCCTGACATGCTGAGCTCATTTGTAATGATACTGAAATTAAAAATATTACTTAGAGGAAAAAAAAATATATGTATAGCTAAGGATTTACAAGATAGGGCCTTCTAAGACCTGTACTTTCTCTGTTAAAAAGTAATTTGAATTTTGCCATTGATATAAATTCAGACTTTAAGTGCTTCAAAGAACACTGTAGTTTCACGAAAAGGTCGCTATTTATATCTGTCTAGTATTAATTATCTTTTAGCATAAAAACTGTTAAACTTCAAACCTAATGCTATTCCTATCAGCTCTTTTGTTGAAAAAGAATACAGAATTATAGTGCTCCTTCTCTAAGGAACCATTTAAGCCACATTGCTATGCTATCAAAAAGCAGATCATTATTAATTCCAAAAGCAACATCTGATTGGTGAGCTCTACACTAGCAAGACCAAAGCCTTGAAAGTGACAGTAATGATTCCCCATTAAAGAATATTTATAAGAAATTTTAAAGCTTTGAGGCTTTTGTAAGAGAAAATAAGATGCTTCTAACTTTTCAGATTTACTGATTTTCAAATTAAACAATTTCAAAAGATCTTATTTAAAAAAAATAAATCTCTGAACCCCTCAGGTTTAAAGACTGACTACAAGGTAATTCAGAGAGGCATTTCCACTTCTCAGAACCCTTCCAATATAACTTGCAGATTCAAAGCAAGCTTGTAAGGGAAAGCATTTCAACAGAACTTTACAAGTGTCACCTTTTTCTCCAAAATAATGCAGCTCTCCTCTCAAGCAGCGTTCCTGGCACATCATTCTTAATCAATATTTTAAAAGTATATAAGCTCTATGATTCCATATATGAAGAGAGTGATGGAGGTAGTGGAGTGTTTAGACAAAGCTGCACATTTAAACTTCTGCAGAAAGTACAGACAAACCCCCTACAACCTATAAAGCTGAAAAAAAAAAGCAACAGCTCAAGAGTTCACTCTTCTGATTACTAGATGAATTAAATTTTGAAAAGAAAAAAAAACAAACCAACCATATTAATTGAGGTACCAAAAATTATCAAGTATCAAAAATTTTGATTATTTTACTTAAAATACAAGGTAGCTAACGTCCAAATCCACCCAAACAACCAAGGTGCAAAAACTATACCATAACTACAAAATACTCAGTTCTTAAGCGAGCACCCATGCTCTAGAAACTAAGACACATGATTTCACAGCACTCCTGAAGTACAACGCTGATCATTTTGCACGGGACTCACTTCATCCAAAGATGACTTCTGTACTTTAGCTGGTTTTAGTTTTCATCGGTAGTCAATGGAGAACAGAATATACTTGAAAAAAATGTAATTGAATTCATTTAGTCTTAAAGGAGATGACTTAACTCAGATAAGCTGCATTCTGAAAATTACCATTTCACTGGTCACAAAAGAGGCCTCAGGTGACCACTTTAGGCTTGTAAATGTCTAGAGTTAGGTGAGATGCACAAAGTCATCCAAAGGTACCTCTTCAGGAGTTCCCTGCAGTCAGCTTTCTTGTAACTCTGTCCTTAAGGCAATGCTTTACATCCTTATCCTCAACATGAATACACTTATGTAGTAAAACACTAAGTATTTAAGAATTACTTGCACTCTGAAGAATTTTCTGGGCATATATACAGAAGTACTGGAATACTTGAATCCTGAGCATCTAGTTCCTAACTCTCAAAATAACACAGTCACTCAGAATATTTTACCATTCGGATTGAAAGCAGTCAAGGGTTCTGGACATTCCCAATCTGACCAGGAAATTGCAGAAGAAGTCATCCATTGTTTCAGGTATTTCAGACACTGATTTCTCAGAAGTCAAGGCTGATTGCAAAGCCTGAAATTAAATTTTGATAAATGTTATTAAACCTAGAAGGGAAATGTTAATTATCACACTTTCTATTTCTTAAGTCATCTAAAGTCACAGATCTACTGGAGTACAGCTGAATGGTTCCCTTGTCTTTACTGATCAGATCTGTAATCAATGATCCTTCTAATGTCAAGGTCTGTGAAAGAGTATACAGAAATAACTCAAAAATCACCTAATTTAAGCAAGTATTCTGAACTTGACATAATCTGACAAGGACTTAGAACTATTTAAGTTGATCGATGATCTTCTGTCACTGACCAGAGAGAAAATGTTAGTTCTCATACTCCTGCATCCTTCAGCAACCTTCAAAACTATTGATGAGAAAAATCAGAACTTCATCTAATGAATACGGCAAAAGTCCGAGGTAATGGTTAAACAGCTTATCTTCTTTTTGTAACAATGTGTGCAACAGAGAGACGGAAAGAACTGCATCTCCATTACAAGATCTCTTACGAAGTCTCATGGAGATCACTCCTCCTGTTTGTTCTCAACATGCAAACACTGAATGAAGCTGCCAGACAACACAGCCACGAGTGGTGGCAGAAGGCAGACAGTGCACCTTGGGTTCACATGCAGCTCCTCCAGCGCCACGAAGACAGATAGCTCTTCAGGTAAGATGAGCTCATGGGTCAAGCACACATGCTAAAAGCAGCATCAGAACAAAACAGAACAAGCCTACCACTACAGGGAAAAAGTAAAAATAAAAATCCCTTTCACAGCTGTCTGTTGCAAAGCAAGTTTCCTTCCTTCACCCAGCCCCACTCAGTGTGCAGATTGATGCTAAGCTCTCTAGGAGAGATTTCAAGACGCAATTTTGTATGAAAAGAGTAAAATACGACCCTGTCTATCCCCTCCTCTCAAAGGCATGTAAAGATAACCAGACAAGAGAGAGACCGCCACAATCTGGCAGCCAAACAGGTGGCCTTAATTCCTTCAGACTTGAAATGGATTAGAGCAACTTGACATCCCTAAGTATGAGGCTATCAGCATTTGGGAACTCCACGTGGGCACACTGCTAAGGCAGACTTGCTCAGCAGTGGGGGCTATGATCTAAGATAAGATATGGCCCTGCACATGCCTGCCTCCTACTGACAGGATTACAGAACAAACATGGGCTCCACAACTAACACAGTGTGCTCTGGAAAGAAACTCAAGATCCTATGATAACATGTGCTACATATTACTAAAAGAAAAAAAAAAACAACATTGTAGAGATGAGAAGCAAAAAAAACCAGCTTTCACACATTCCTACCTTCTTTTCTTCGTTTCAACACTAACAAAATAAAGAAAAAAAATCCAGTGAGATATTCATCAAGACATGCTAAAGGCTGTGACTACAAATAATTTCCTCCACTGAAAAAAAACAAAACACTGTAGGCCAGGGATTTCTGATAACGCCATTCATTTATGGCTTATTCATGTCCTTAGTGGAAGCTCTTATCAATATGACTGCATAAATTACCTAGAGATAAAGGCATTTTTCTTGATAAAATAAAAACACTGGAAAAACCTCATAGCTATTTTGTGCAAAACAGAAAATGCTGCGTTTAATCCAAGCAACCTGCCTAATATAAGCAGAAAGAACCACACACAAATGATCAAGGCCATGTAACACATTATGAATAATATAATATGCCAACTGCAATGTAATATTTAGTGTATTTTCATTACTAGAGATACAGTACATCAGACAGGTCTATTTTCTAATTGTGGTAATACAAGAAGCAAAGAGTTTGCAGACATGCAGCTGCATCACTTTTCTTGCTTCTTTTCTTTCCTTATTCTAAGTGAGGCAAATGTCTAATACTGTTGCCTGTAGTTTCCCAAACACATCTATAAAGTCAGTCTTCGGAAGAAATGACACAGCTTGATTCGCTTAATAAAGGGAAATATGATAGGAATTCATTTCATGTGTGCAGAAGAGAATTTATTAGCTAGACACGAGCACTGAGAATCATTTTAGAAACTAAAGCTTGAACGGTGAACAACATAGGAGAAAAGGAATGCAGTCTAACAGGCACGGTATTGAGATGGGATCTCTGGAAACCAGAATTAAATTCCTAGCTCTTCTGCAGACTTTGTGAGTGGTTCTAGGCTAACGATTTGAATTTATCTTAACCTTGAATGCCTATCTATAGAATGGCATAACAGTATTTTTTTTCTTGCATATATTTACCTTTTTTAAAATGAGGAAAATACAACTAATGTTGTGCAAACAGACACCCTAAAGAAGATGTATAGATAAAACCCCATCTTAATAAAGGATTCTGAGTACTAAATAAAAATAAACTAAATATTTTTTTGTCACATATTTACTTTTGAATTAAAATCTTCAAAACATTTTGAGTATAAGGACTGCAAATACAGCCAGTAAAACATAATAACTTCTACGAGCTTAACCTTAAGGACTTCCATAACGCAAAAATTTCTGTCCAATGAAGAAAGATTACCACCAAATAAATTAATAATTTCTCTGGAAATAGAATGAGATGCTCTTGCAAAACTTATAAAACTAAAAAAGAATAACAAATGCAATTCAAAGACTTTTAACATAATCAAACAAATTACAAATCAAACCTACATAAAATATAAGGTTAATTAGGGGCAATGTGACTTCAGTGTATTATCTGGGATACTGAGAAAACAAAGATCCTAGAACGGAAGTGCAAAAGCTGTAACTAGTGAAAGAAGTATTTCAGACAGGTTTGTGTGTGTGTGGCTTTCCAGAAGTTCTGTATCCTTTTCCTAGGGTCCCTATCAGCTGAAGATTTTCTTTCTGTTACTTGTGTATAAAAATAATTTACATTAATTTACGTTTCAAAACAAGGACAATTAAAAAAAAAGAAAAGAAAAATCATGAATCGTGATGGAAAAGGACAATGACTAGAATGGGAAACGGTAGGCAGATCACTGCTATGCAAAGCAGGTGTTGCCCAGCAGAGCTGTATTTTCAAACAGCTGCCATTTTACCACAAGACTACGGGGAAATTATATTTAGGGATTGGAGTTTCATCACCCTCATTTCCTTGCTGGGATCCAAACAGAAACATGAACTGTGACTGTTGAGGGAGCCTCACCAAACCTTCAAGACCAGTAGCTACACTGCATGCACGCACAGATGCAGGACGTGCTTCAATATCCCCTACAGGTTTAACTCCTACACACCAATTCTATTTAACAGGTGAATAGCACCATCTCTCATTTGCTTATGTTTGCTCTTCTCCATTGGGTAATTAGTGCAAATTACTTTGGAAGAAAGTTTGAAAATAAGCATTCTTCTTTGATTTTCCTGGTTATACTTGACCTTTTTAGTGAAGTGTAAAAGACGTTGCAGCTACTCAGTTTAGAAACTGTGCATATTTATATCATCCGCATTTGGCAAATCACTTAAATATTTCTGGATGATCGCTTTATCTGTGCCTTCTCCGTATAATCTGTTTTCTTTAATGAAAAGATTCGCACCTCGTATTGAAATGCAGTCTTTAATATGGAATTAGCTACAAGTTACTATGAACAACAAATACTCACAATCACTTAAAGTTGTTTATCACTGTGTAGCTATTCCAGGCTGTTACCTAATTTAACCTGTTTTAGCCAAGATTACAAGCTAGTAATTGAAATGTACCAATTATTTATCACATGAAGAACACAGCCTTCTACTCTGCCTCTTAGCTCAGAGTTCTGGATATTGATTTAATATTAATTCACAGGAAACAGTGCTTCTTACTTGGGTCACCAACAGTGTTTGCTGCAGTACTTGGTTTTTTCAGTGAGCTAGCATCAAACAATCTCATCACTGAGCCTCACAAAATACACAGTGTATCCTTATGAAAGCTGTCAAGGAACTAGCAAGCCTATTAAAATATTTTTCTATTCATGTCTTTCTGCCTAAAAGCTGAAAATACTATTTCAGTTTCAGAAGTATGGAAAGAATGAGCCTTCAAACAGTGAATTAAGAAGAGAAGGCATAAGCACAAAATCAAAAAGAATTTGAGTTCATCTTTAAGGAAATACTTTCTTCATTTTGATTAAATGGGATAGATACTAGCATACTGTTCCCTAAAACTCCAAGTTGATCAATAAAGAGGTAAAAGATTATTTAAATACAGCACTGTCTAAAGATCAATATCAAAATATTCTTCCTTCTTTCACTTTTGATGTAAAAATCAACTCACACAGTAAACCAGATAGGACTGAAGTCATCCCTAAAGACAACATTAAGAATTTCCACTTCTTGGTTAATATTAAGCACGTTCAGTCTTAACTTTTGTGTTCCTTCCCTTAATTTTCAGGCATATTCATTTTCAACACACCTAAGACTCAGTATCATATCAAACATTCAAAGTTTGATCTAAAAAACAAAACTGATCTGTTGATATGCACTAGTGCAGAAGAAAATGCACATTTCCCCCCGTTTTGATGTTAAGAATCTATCATATAATTTTATCTTTTCATTAGTAATTATTTCCTTCTGCAAAACAAGAACTGTAACAACAGCTTCCTGATGATGCTCTAAGATAGTGGTGATATTAGAAACACAGCAGGAAAAAAAGCTCTTTTCCATTAGATTGTTATAAGCAAGTAAATTCAGGTAAATTGTATTTTGGAAAATACAGTGTAACAATCCCATTGCGTAACTTTAAACTATTACACAAACTGTAAATGTAAGAAGTGTCAAAAATTAATGGCATGGAATGATTTAATTAATAATTTGATTTCAGATGGTGTAACAGTTGATTCTATATTTTGAATATATGAATAATCTTTTCTCACAAAGTACTCTAGTACAAGACTCTGCTGGTCTTAAGCAAACGCACTTTCTTTCCTGTGTCAGGAATCACATTCAGTCTCCTTCAGTCTACTCAGCTGGAGAAACAAACCCTAAGATACTGATGCACCATAGTAACATTAATATATTTTAAATGTACACTGTTATATGTATGTGCAATGTCAGGTTGTTTATAGAACATAAAATGAACAAAAGTTACAGGAAAATGAAACCCAAGAAATTTGGCTTTTCCACTGTGGCATATGTCAACCTCTAGAGTCTTCTAAAAATAAGAGAAAATCCTTTCCACACAAATATTTCATAACTAAAATAAATGATGATGTGTAAATTTTAAGCCAGTAATGCTAACCGAATTACAGACAGAGCCTTAGAATGTTTAGGAAGTTCTTACTAAAATTCGGGCATCTTCAGCCTGCTCTTGTACAGTCTGCAAAGCCTTTGACAGATCCTCATCATCTTCCTGAAGACTAAATCCATCATCTGCTGAAATCTAAATGAAATTATTTAAAGTTAGGTATCAACATATTTTTTATATTTGTCTTTCAGAATACAACTACTGAAAACAATCCCGTTCTTGTTAAAACAATATTTTGCGACAGAACTTGTATTTTTGAAATATTCATTATAATAAACTGAAACATCTAAATAGAAATACCTGTATCTTTGGAAAAGTATTTAATGTTCAAAAAAAAGTAAAAAATACCAACTGACACTAAATCCTCCCTTGAAAATTAAAGATATGCCTAGTATAATTGCACTTTGCAAAAGGAGATTCGTGTCATTTGTCCTAAAATATTTTTGTGACTGATGAAGTAAAACAAAAAAAACCACAAACATGAACGCTACAAATATCAGAAGATTATCAATTTAGTACATTACCTCTTCATACTCATAATCATCTGAAGAGTCATCTGTGATCGTAAATTCTGCAGATTTTGTTAAGGCCAAGACAGTTGATGCATGTGAAGAGTTCCAACTTAAAAAATATATCATAAACCAACTATCTATAACTCCGTTACTGCCACCTTTGCTCTGGTTCCTTTTAACACGAGTTCACACTTCCAAGGCTTCCTTCAGCCTTTAGATGAACAAGGCCAACTTCAGTTAAAACTTTGTCCACAGAGTCAGAATTTAGATCCAAAGTTCTTATAGCAGGTTTACATACCATTAAGATTTGCCTCATCAGATCTGATAAAATTAGAAGAATTGTTCTGAACTAAATAGCAGCTAAATTCTGCTCTCACCCAATCGTCAGTTTTTCATGGGGGTCCTGCTGCACTGAGGTGTCCACAGACTTTATGCTTCTAAGCATAACTGGGTTGGTGCTCTCAGAGAATGGCATTTTTTAATCAAATTCAGATGTACAAGTTCAAAAATGAACATTCAAAATCAAACACAGGATACCAGAAGACCATTTACTGAAGCTGATACAAATGCTTTAATAATTACATCACAGCAACAATAAAAAGACACCAAACTTTCAAAATGTGAACATTTATTTGGAAATTATCTACAGTTCCTCCAAATGCTCTAGACGCAAACTTGCCATTAAGAATGCTACAAATGGTGTAAAATTAAACCCAAATAAATGTTTTTCATTCACTAGCCTCATAGTCCTTGAAAATATATTGAAAATATATTGAAAATGTTCTCAGAAGGATGTTCCGTTGACAGTTTCCCTCGGAAATCAGTTAGCCTACAAATGACCCATGTAAGTAAAAACAAAATTAACTTCCAAAGAGGAGAAGAGGTGGCAATTCATCAGTTCACACACACAGCTGGGAGTGGGGGGGGCAGAGGGGCACAGAAAAAAAGAAAAAAAGGCACAGGATTTTCCAGTTTTGTATCAAGTTACCGAAATCATGTTATTCTCCTGAACGAATCTCCTAAAAAAACAGGCTTTTTACTACAGTTCTCACAGTACAATACATATGTAAAACTATTATCTGCATTCAAGATGCCAGCATCACAGCATCAACAAAACCATGAGCTAAACTGTAACCATCTGGAAGGCTAACAGCTGAAGATGATGTCTCAAAAAAAGGATAACCACCTGTTTTTTATCCCAAGCCTCTAAAAAATATCTCTAAAAAACAGGTGGTTAAAAGATGGAGGGATGTCATTTTCTCTTGTAAGCACCAAAAAAAACCAAAACAAAACCAGCCCACACAGAAATAGGGAATTGAGTGAATAAAGGCATAATCTTCAGTAACCAAGTTGAAGCACATCTTTGTACCTCCCGACTGCACAAAAACACTACATGCTTAGGATAAAAACTGCATACATAAATAGAAAATTGCCACAAACTTCTTAAGAATCTTCTATCTAGGCTTAGTGCATAAAAGAAAACGCCTTTAACTCATGCCCTCAAATTTACTTCCCAAGTTACTGCATCATAGACTGCAGCTGTTGAACACAGGACTGAAATTCAAGTCACCACCTCTCTGTAAGTTTCATTTTCTAGCCTTTTTTTGATTCCAGAATGTTTAATTCTAAAACTCAAACTATGCAGAAATCAATCTCCAAAAAATGGTCACTATGCTTTCTTTCTTAAGAGTGGGGGAAAGGAAGGAACCCCCAAACTATTAGATTCAGCAGGTCTAAGTACATTCTCTATTGCATGAGAAGAAATCTGGATTAACTCATGACTTGCATAGGAGAGCAAAGAAATTGTGTGGTTCAACGAGCACAGCTTTCCTCAGCAGGGTACTCCAGGACTGTTACGTGAATCCACCAAGGCAAGCAAAGAGAACTGCGATGAAAATAGTTCATGATGAGACACAGCTTCCCAGAGCTGAACCAACAGACTCAAGATCAGGGACTTGGGTATTGGACTAGCTGGTTTTTTTCTTTTTTTTCCCCCCCCAAAAAAAATCATAGACAGGTGCAAATGAAACATAGGAAATAATTTTGCCAACAAACACCGTCTTTTAAGACTTGTCCTAATGTAGTGTTTTTATGCATACCACAGAGTAAAATCAGCTGTGCAGTCTTAAGGGGGTAGAAACTGAGGCACAAGCTCACAAAGGACAATCTTCTACTTTTTTTTTTTGTAATTGCTTTTATATTAGCTTACATCTTAATTCTAGCAAGGCAGGAAAATTTAAGGTACTGGTAGGGCCTAACACTTAAGCTCTGATTGTTCAGCCTCTAAAACAAAGCTTAAAGATCTCTACTTGGCAGCTCACAGCTACAAAAGAGAACAGATAGAGCTAGTCTGACCTACTGACAAAACTAAAATTTGAGTCATCTGACCAAAAGTTAACATATTTAAAAGCCATAAACACCAAACATAATTTGCTGCAACTCAACTTTGAGAATAATTCAAATTGATTTTTTTTCCTCTAAAAAACACAGCAAACCAAATTATGTCTAGGTTACTGTATTTATAAATTTGTCATCCACAGTACTACAGAAAACCATGAATGTGGCAGACACTGGGAAATTAATGAAGCACCTTTTACAACAGTACATCGGGACTGTGAGTCCCAGTAACAAGACCTGTGACTCCTCAGCAGAGCTTTCAAATTTACTGGTAAGTTAATACAAGAGAGAGGATGAGAGTCTTCCACTGGAGAATTTTAACTCTTGCTTAAACTGCTCCATCACCAGAGGAGGATAAAATGGCCCTGCTTTGCCTAAGGGTCCCTCTAGGACTCTCACCACCAGCAAAGAAAACACAGAATCACAGAATTATTAATATTGAAAAAGTCCTCTAAGATCATCTAGCCAAGCCATCAACCCAACACTACCATGATCAATAAACTATGTCCTCAAGTGTCACATCTACACCTTTTTTGAACGTCTCCAGGGATGGCGACTTCACCACATCCCTCGGCAGCCTGTTCCAGGGCCTCACCACTCCTTCAGTAACGAAATTTCTCCTAATACCTAGTCTAAACCTTCTCTGGTGCAACCTGAGGTCATTTCTTGTCCTATTGCTGTGTTAAAGTCACCAAGACCCTAATACCTACAGGAAAGAAAAAAAAACAAACACAAAAACACGAAACCCCACACACTGTCCCTTTTCAACCTCTACAAAGTTCCTGGCCCACAAGCCAAGAAGCAACGAGGCGGCAGGATTCGAGGGCTTTCTCTCCCCTTACTCTGTGAAGTCGACGGGTGAGTCTCCAGCAGGGCCGGTCCTGCCCAGGCTCTCAGCGAGCCGCCCC
>NW_009732405.1:50748-51245 GCF_000703405.1 Apaloderma vittatum | reverse complement strand
AATTCAATTAACTGCGAGCGGAAGTCAATAGCGCGGCGCGGTTCTTCCCCAGTTGGGGAGGGGGGAGAAATGAAACCGCTGCGCCCGGCGCCTGCCGCCCTGGTGAGGGGGAAAGGGATGCTGGAGGGAAAACTGTGAGCAGCCTCTCCCAGTGAGGAGGAGGAGGGCAGGGATGCTGGAGCCTGGGTTTCTGCACCCCGGGATCAAACGGGGTCAAAATAGGCAGGAGGGACAGTGGCAGTGGGATTTTGTGGAGAAATGGCTCCTCCATGCCGGGCAGGAGATCTGGGGCAGATCCTTGCTGGTGTTATCCATGGGGACCTCATAGTCTTGGCAGCTGGAGCTTCATTTCTACCCATTAGCTCAAGCAGCGAGCAGGTTGGGGGTCTCCACGCTTTGTCCACCTCCCTTTTGAGCGTCTTCTCTTATCAAACCCTGCAAAAAAATCATCCGATTCCACACCTCCGTCCTCTGCCCATCCTTGTATTCTGCATCTC